>NW_007730345.1:41143-84249 GCF_000696425.1 Galeopterus variegatus
TCAAGTAAAGGTAACATGGCCTGGAACAAATAAGTGCTCTATTCCAAAGAGCACATTTGTATTATCATTATGGCCAATTATGAGTTCCCCTATACTGTTACATGTAGAACCTACAGATCCAACAGTGTTAGCAGATAAAGGATGGTATCATAAGCCAGGTAAGATACCTACTCCTGCAACCATCCTTTCTCAGGATGGTAAACTGGCATGTATCTTACCAGAGGGGCGAGAACTTCCCCTATTGGTACCAATAACTCTTCTGTCTTTTTGCCCATAGTGTTCTGGCTGAAGGCACTGCACCAGAGTCACGTGATCAACGTGTCAGCCTGCTGAATATGCATTGAACTTCCCATCAGTATGACTGTAGGATTTGCATAGAGGATCACACAAATGGTCACCACTAACTGGACATATGTGGCTAACAGTTAAAGGACAGAACTGCAAGCCTTAAGGCATATTGAACGGACAATAGGTCATGTAAATGTAAGGGTCATTTATCCTTGCTAAGGGAATGTTGTGGAAGATTCTGAACATGTAGATTGTATGTCAAGGAACCCTGAAGGGGTGGATTGTAGAGGATTCTTAAAGCATATGTACTTCACAGGGCCTGGTTTTCTAAAGCCTTGCAGTTTCAAATATTGACCTTGCAGAGGACTGGAAATTTTCCTCAGGCTATAAAGTCTCTGGTGTAAAATAAAGATTTGTGGCACAGCAAGGTTGCTGGCTCAAGGACAGATTAGTTACTGATTGTTATGTAAAGATACTGAGAAATTGCTGTAAGTAGGAATGTTTGCCAAGAACAAGCTTTTGTTGATAGGACCACTTAATTGCCTTACTGGAATGTCATCTGGCTTGTTTCACTGAAAGTTACCAGCCTATACTGTTAAACTATAACCCCACCTTTGTTCTATTCCTGTAACTTCCTGGTCTGGAAAATAAATGCAGGAGGAGAGCTCCAATTTGGGGTTAATTTCCCAAGGAAGGGATGTCTCTTGCTTGAAGGTTCTGGGGGAGATTAACCACTTTGGGCTCTCTCACTGCTCAGAAGAGATGAGCTTTGAGTAATCCTTTGTGGTTCCGTTACCCAGGGGGAGTGCGGTGACAAATCCGTGGGGGGCAAAGCAACAGTGGATTGTTGGGAAAATGGAATAATTTGGTCAGGTTCCCCTCACCTTGGAGCTGGTTCAGGGTGGTTTGGTAAACATTGTGTGAATGGAGTGAGTGTGTCTGCATGGCGCCACTTTGGCTGGTGTTTAGTGCCTTGGGCGCCTGCCCTGAGTGGCCATGTTTTTTCCAGACTGCAGCTTCCAAGGATGTGTGGCTGGTTGCCTAGTTTATAGACCTGCATCAAGGGGTCTGGTGAACCAGCCTGGTATATGAAGGGTTTGTGACCCAGTCTGTGAATGGGCTTCAGGTGTCTGGGAGTTCCAGACCCAGCCCTAGCTCAACCATCGGCCCAGTTGATGCAGGATTACTGGCAGGTAAAAGAGCTCTGACAGCTAGCGTGGTCGCCTAGCTTTACAATTGGCATCACAGACAGGATTAAGAGCTAGACAATTGGCACTGTGAGGATTCCAGGCCTTGCAGTAGCCAGACAGGGGATCTTAGCCCTTGACTTGGTGTTGTCAGCACCACGCTATCTCAAGTGAGCTAACTGGCCATCCCTATGTAGGGGTCCGAACCCATGGCCTTGGTGTTATCAGCACTACACTCTTCCAAGTGAGCCATGGGCCAGCCCTTGATCTGCTCTTAATAGAAAATTGTGAGGTTTTTCTTTTTCTCTTAGGTGACTGGCCTAGAAAACAGATTTCAGTTATCAGCACCATGCTCTAACCAACTGAGCTTGGCCAGCCAAAACAAGTTTAAAAGGAGCTTATATAGGTATTCCTGCTGGACTTATGTAATAACCAGGAAAATTGGTCTTACCACGATTATCTTTGGTAAAATGGAGGTGATTGTAGAGGGAGAAGGGAAAAACAATGTTTCAAAAGAAATCTATAGTACACCTGTTATTGGATTGTAGCCTTGTTTACTGTTTTTGAGTTTTATTATCTACCTGTAGACTGGACTGGATTCTGAATTCTTCTGGTTTTCTCTTATATCCAGCTACAACTCTCTAAGAACAAGAACTGCTCTGTTTCTGAAGACCTATAAGCCGGAGCTGGGCAACTCAATGTAAATTTTACGGGACAAGTTTTATGCCTGATGTGTGGGCCACACTGAGAGGTCACCAAAAATGCCTGATGCCATAACCACAGACATTAAACCTGCAAACCAGTATGAGAAGTTGCCAACTCCATGCTCTGAACAGCTTTTTTTCCCGAAGATTGTTGGAACAAGACTTCCTGTCATAATTCCAACCTCTCTTAATTTTTCCTTACTTATGCCTTCCTCTTCCACTTGGCAGGATGATGATGTAGTTAAAATTTCAAAATAAGTAGCTTCTGTAGGTAACCTGCAAATTGTTACTCCTTGCTTCACCTCAGTCATGGGATGTTAGATTACCTACTAACTGAACAGGGAGGAGTCTGTGCAGTTGCTAACACTTCTTACTGCACATGGATAAATATTATCGGGTATTATAGAGACTCAGTTACAAAAAAATTAATGAATGGGCTACTTGGTAATGAGCAGGGTATGTGGTTAAAATGGGTAGACTCCTCATCTGCCTATTCAATTTTAGTTGGTTTGGTTCATGGGGACCTTGGCTAAGGAGCATACTCCAAACTCTTGGTATTGTCTTCCTGATAGTCATAAAACTAAGCACATTGGTGTACTGTATTCTCTCAAAAGTTTTTAATGTTTTGTGCAGCTATCCATTGAACATGAATATCAAATGGTCAAATGAGCTGGAACAACCAAAATGCAAAGAAATGCACAATAATGTGAGGACACTTTAACCCATGAATGGAAAGAATGACGTGCTGAGACAAGGAACTCAGGATGATGGTAACTGAGAGTCGCAATAATGCCCTAAGTTCTGGTCACATTCTCACTTAGGTGAGAGCCTGACCAAAAGGGGGGAATTGTTGAATAAAAAATTATCAGAGGCCATTGTTTTTGACTAAGTTACTGCACTAGGTCCCAGATTAAAAAACCAAAATGGAGTCACCCCTGCTAAATTCCACATCACTTAGGTTATGGTCTGACCTTCCTGAGAAGTGAGGAGAAAGAGATAATTGCCAGTTTCCCAAAAAGGCCTGTTTAAATCTTCAATAGGTATGATAATGAAGTTCCCTCTGCTTTAATCTTCACAGGAGAGAACTTGAAGTAACCTGATGTTAACTAATCAGTTATGTTTCTATTGTTCTGTCTCCCTGTTCCCACTTTACAAGGAAAGTAACTTTGAAATGGCCAGTCTGCTTTTTGTTCTTTGTTTCTGTTTTCTTCAGCCTTTTCTGTCTATAAAGCCTTTGTTACTTGTAATAAACTTTGGACCACTTCTCTGACTCTGTTTTCTGGGTCAATCCTCACATTTGGCTTTCAATACATTTTACTAAATTATTTCTGCCTTAAAACCCTTAATTTTGGTTGACATTTGGTATCAACTTTCTGTACTAATACAGAAATTGGTATCAGAAAGAGGGCCCTGCAATAACAAAAATCTTAAATATGAGGCATTGACATATATAAATATGTTACAAATATTAGTGGTTGATTGTTAGGCAGCATCCAGCCCTGACTCACTTATGAATCTCCCAGTGAACATAGCTCAGAAATCTGCACGATGATATTCAGTAAATATTTCTTAAATAAGAGAGACTGTTGCTTATAATTCTCTATTTTAGAAGAAAACTCTTCTTTCCAATATCAGATGTTTCTTGAAATATGGAGGGGATGCCACTAACATTAACACTTGATACTCTATCCCAGTGCTACCAGTGAGTTTCCAGATGTGTAAGTTTGGCTCCTGCACAACCCACCTCCTTTCTACCCTTTCTCTTGGGAGCCAGGCTGCCCATGGAAACTGTGCTTTCTCCTCTGCTACCCCCCCTGCCAAGGGACGCTTAGGGTAAGCTTAACAGGATAGGCTCCTGCGGGAAGGAAAGTTTTGGGTTTGTGGAACTAAATTCACTTCCAGCAAGTGACAAAACCTGTTGTTTGAACTTTAATTCACAAGGGTAAGAGAGTTCAGTGTTGGAAGTGAATGATTTTGGACTTTAACACCAAGTTGGCACAGATTACTTTGGACTTAATTTAGAGGAACAATTTCTGAACTTTTGATTTCTCCCTAGAAAATTCATATTGGGAAAGGGTGAAAATCAAATTAGGGGCATCTTTTTGGCTCCTAGTTATTAAAGTATTTAATCCTCTTTTAGAACTTCTGATAATGTTGGACAAGCTGGTGGAACATAATTTTAGATGGCCATAGCTGTGAATTATAGCCTGGGGTACAGGATAGCACTGGAGCTGATTTAATTGATTTAAATTATTTAATGATTCATTCAGAGCATTCTAAAGACAAAATATACACTTTAACCAGAGGCCCCAGGAGATCCTACAAAAGAGGTGAAATCAGTATTGGAGAAGTGGTCTCATGAAGATGGGAGCAGGACTACCCTAAATGACTGTGACTTTTCACTCAAGAGGATAACCCTGTTGTCAGGTGATCTCCATGGATAAGCCAAAAGGGTTAACAGGCAATGGTCTTCACACTTTTTTTCTGACATGCCCCCTAAAATAATTTTTAAGTTGACATGTAAATTTTTATCTAAGTTTAGTTGCAAAAGATGTAGTTGTTCATGTAATGTAAATATGAATATTTTAAAATGAAAAAATTGTATCACTTAAAAAATGCATTTAATGAAATCTAAATTCCGTAGAAATCAAATACTCACCATCATCCATATTCACAGAAATTTTACATTACTCCTTTTTCTCTTTGAATTTGTATTTTCATTCCACTTCCCCACAGAATTTCCTTTTTAGTATATTTTATGCTCTACTATATTTTATTGCTTACCCTATCATTCTTTTCTGCAATAAAAAGTTATTTATAATTTTTAAAATTTCCTATGATCATAAGGTTCTAAGTGTCAAAAATTTCTTTTTGGATGAGTTATCATTACAGTTATTATTACTACATAATTGATCACACCTACATTACAAATTTTTACAAATGATTACTAAAGAGAACTAAAATTTTATTGGAAATACGTCTCTCAGTAAAGTTGCTAGAGCTACTCCCTCCCCAATTAGTTCATCGGAGACAAAATAGGAAAATATGTTGGGGGACAATTAGGCGCAGAGCTTACCAAAAGTAAATAAATGATTGTTGTTAAATGAATTATTTACAATAGAAAAGTATAACTATATGTAAATTTAAGTCTGTTCCATGAATGGTGGGAATGAGTAATGAGATGAGGGAAAAGGTTAACAAGTGTCAATAAGCAGACGTGTTTGGGTTTTAAAAAAATAAATATAGGGGCTGGCTGGTTAGCTCATTTGGTTAGAGTTTGGTGTTAAAACACCAAAAGTCAAGGATTTGGATCCCCTTACAGGCCAGCTGCAATTAAAAAAAAAGAAAAAAATCTCTCTCTCTCTCTCTCTCTCTCTCTCTATAGATAGATGATAGATTGACTGTATTCAATAATCTTTTAGCAAAAATTAATGAAAATATTTTGTCCTACAAGTCTGAATAATTGTTCAAGAAAATAAAAATCATTTACTTACCTCTGGTATATGTTCCTCTTTCATGTAACATTGATGTATTGGAAGGAAATTTAGAATATTTTACATCCTTTTCCTTGAAATCATATGGAATGTGCAGCTGAGACACAGAAGAATGTGATTTTGCATCAAGTTCTTTCTCATTGCTGGGCAAGTGTGCCTTGTAGCTGATTGGTTGTCCCCAGAATGTTTTTCACAAATCTTGCATATTTGAATTCTGAGGTGGATATGTGGAACATGAAGCCTGGCTGTGAGTTATTACCTGGATGAAGCAAGGCACAACTTCCTTTAGTATTTCTTTTTTCTCTCTCAACTGCATTCTTTGACATCATTAGGAAGTGGAAGAGGAAATGGTATTAGACAAAAATTATCAGAACTTCTGCCTCCCCCCACCTCCAATATATCTGAACTCAATTTCTAGCACCATGCTTTCCTCTTAACAGAACTATGGATAAGGAAGTCTAGAAATCCTCCTGCACTTTTATCATGAAAATATTGATATCCTTCTCTTAACAGAAATACGTATAAGATAGTTGTTAGAATTGGTCATTTGTATGATACCTTAGAGATTTTCTGACCAGAGCAATTTGCCATAGTAAGATCTGGGATGGGTGGGAGGTTTCTTGTTTTTTATAAGTGGGAAAAATGATTTTTAAAGGGAGTTTGAAAAATAGAATTGATGTGACATCTAAATCTCAGTCACATTTCAGGCAGCTCAATTTTGAGAAAGTTGAATAAATGGAATTTATTTCCTTAAAGTTACCTGTGCCTATGTTCTCCTTAGGAAGTACTCGTGGAATCCCATGTCGACTAACTCCAGTTTGAAGACTACTAAATTCTACGAGAATAAAAGGTGGGGAATGTGACGTAATTGCGGCAGGTCCTATTAATACTTCTGGCCTTTTTGGTCACTCCTTATTCTCCCCTGTGGACTAAGATACCTGATTGTGAGTACGATGGTAAGAAACCTCAGTCCCTTTGGCCAGTCTCACTCTTGAAGCCAGCCTGCCGTGAGGAATCATGCTTTTTGGTCTGTTTCTTCATGCTGCAAATTTTACAGGGATGGGTCTGTAGAGTGGGTAGAAGGGAGGGTTGTGGTTGTCCTGCCCTGCCAGCCAGCAACTCAATAGTAAGTCTGCCTCATGCAGTGTTGGGAGGCCCATTGTTCTCACACAATCTCCAGCGTCATCTTTATCAGTGGGAGTGACAGTTCTCAGTAGGTTTACAACCTGGTAGGGAAGAGGAATGTGGTTTACTGTGTCTTCTAAACCCTAAATACTCTGTCTTTAACAGTGCTATGCATATTACCAATAAATACTGTGAAATTTCCTAAGTTCTTTTAGCCATGAAAATATGTTGGATCCTGCTTTTTTTCCTGATGATATTTTTTTTATCTATTTCGTAGGTTTGTGCGTAGTCATACATGTAGTTTATTTTCAGAATGTTATTTTCTAAGAAACTATTACTGGGAAATATATATAAAATATTAGAAGAATTAATTTCAGGAGAAGGAAAATTGCTCTATAGCCCTAAACAGGTAGTTCTTCAAGATACACTAACACCAGAGTTTCACAGGAGATGAATTAGTACATTAAGGGCTGACTCTAAGGAAGTCAGGCTTGCCATTCTGTTTCTTCCTGTGCTATAAGTTACCTTGGTTTTAACATTTGTAAAACAATGATATAAAGTATGATCATGATATGAGAAGAATAAGATTATGAAGCAAAATAAAGAAGTGATTACTATAATAGAAATTCTGCATCTATAGACCTCTAATATTTCAAGGAAATGGTATTTTTAAAGGGACACAAATCTGTTTTATAAGTACTTGGGTCTTTAGAAAATGAGCTGCTTTTTAGATTAAAAATAAAAATCAGAAGCTAAAAGCCTCAGTTTAATGCAAAATAAACTGTTCTTGAATCCTCTATAATAAACTGGCACATATAATTCACATATTGTCATGCACTAGCAGAAATTTTGACTGGGTTTACTTTGTTATGGTTTCTGAATAGAAGTTCACCAGGAGAACACTGATTTCTAGCAGCAAACCGGTACAGAAATTTTCTATGAGAAGAATCAAAAGATCATAACTTTGATTCTTTTTTCTTCCTCCAACATTCTGTCTAACATCTAGTCTTATTGACCCTCCAAGATAGTATCCCAAATCTGACTGATTACTTCTCACCATGTCTGCTGCTACCATCTCAGTACAAGCCATCAGCAGCTCTCATTTGAATCATGTCAACAGCTTCTTGACTGGCCTCTTGGTTTCCACTCCTGCCTTCTTAGAGTTCATTCTCTGCCATTAGCCATTTAACTGTAAAACAGATGCTATCACTTCCCTGCCTATACCTCACTCATTAGAATAAAGTCCAAACTCCTTATCATGGCCTATATGATCTGTTCCATGCCTTCACTCTGTTTGCACTCAAATCACCTTCGTTCCACTATGGTCCAGCCATATTGCTTGTCTTTGAACACTCCAAGCTCATTCCTACCTTAAAGATTTTGCATTTGCTCTTCTCTAGGCCTGGGATTCTCTACCCCCAGATTTTCTCATGGCTGACTTGTTCTTATAACTCAAGTTTCAGCTCAAATGTCCACCCCTCAAAGAAGCCTAATCCTTGCCCCTCTGCCAACTTTAGCCATTCTCTAAGCATTCTTAATTTCCTTCATAGCATTTAGCACTACTTGAAATTATCTTATTTTTTACATGTTTATTGTATGTCCCTCTGTTAACCCCCAGTAGAATGTGATTCCACAGTGGTCGGGCTAGTCTGTCTTGTTCTCTGCTATATTCTCAAAGCTTAGAACAAAGGTTGGCAGGGCTGGCCAGTGGCTCATTTGGAACAGTATGGTTCTCGTAACACCAAGGTCAAGGGTTCAAATTCCTGTACTGACCAGCTGCCAAAAAAAAAAAAAAGCAAAAGTTGACATTGGATGAGGGTATTAAATATTTTCTGGATGAATGAATGAATTAGCATCCTCATGTACCCAGAAAATGCCTCTCAAGAGGCCTTTACCTTAGTAATTTGCCACTCAGAGTTGTGGCCCTTGCTTTTGAGGGCTCAGAAATCTGCTTTTGCCAGCACATGGAAGTTTTTTTCCCTCCAGGGCAGAATTTACATTAACCAAGATAGGAGATTGACATATAAAATCCCTATGCTGACATTAGTTTTCAGTGAGCAATATAACTGTCACATGGACCCAGACTTTATGGATATGACCAATTGGAAATTTTCTGCCTATGGGCTGACAGACATAGGACAGGGAATTAAATCAGAAAGTGTTTTTGGAAAATATGGAATACAAGAAACAGGAATTAGCTATATGGCTTGTATATTTAAAAGCATTCATGTATAGATCCCTGACTGTTTTGTGTTCTGTTCTAGGCACTGAAGAATCAGCAAGGAATGATATCAAGTCCCAGTCCTTAAGGATTTGCAGTCTGGTTGGGGAGGCAGGCAATAAACATTCATGTATAGATCCCTGACTGTTTTGTGTTCTGTTCTAGGCACTGAAGAATCAGCAAAGAATGATATCAAGTCCCAGTCCTTAAGGATTTGCAGTCTGGTTGGGGAGGCAGGCAATAAACTCACGGTTACAGATCAATGTCAAAAGTATTCTTTCTAGGCTAATTCCAGGGTGATATGGGAGGACCCAGAAGGAGAACTGAGCCTTGGGGGTTTGAGGTGAGCTTCCCAGGAGATGGGTTATTTTAGCTGAACTCCGAGGAGTGAGTTAGTCATGGGGGAAAGGGCATTTTGTGGGCAGAAGCTGCTGCCTGAGCAGTCTGGAACTGCAGAGAGCAAAGCTTTCTAAGAACTAGAAGAAGTTCAATGTGTTTGAGGTTGCGGCAGGGTGAGGTGAGAAAGCTGGAGATAAGGTCATGGACTTAGGTTTGGACTTTATCCCTATAAAGAGTGAAGGAGCCAATGAAAATTTTTGTTTTGGTGGGGAGGCAGAGTTCATCTTTCAGGTTGCCATAGTACAGCCAATACTTTGCATTCTTTCTCCCCAAGAACTTTTCGCGTACATCTGTATAAAGCCCACGCTCTGTTTCCTTGAACCCACGACCCTTACTTTACCTACCTTCCAGCCTCATATCCTACTGCCGTCCATTACACATCTGTGCTCCAGACCCACCAGTCTTCTAATGTTCCAGATTCACTACCTGTCTTTAATTATGCTTTTGTATCCTTCGCACTCTGGCTAGCACCCTCATCTACCCTGCTTCCAAAAAAAGCTATTGGGTTATTCTTCCAAATAACAAAAGCAATACAAGTTTTTTTTTTGCCACAAGCCAAACAACACAGAAATAGGGAAAGAAAAGTTTAACCCTCTCCTTTCTTTTCACCATCACACATGCACGTGCACACACACACACACAGAGTGTGCTGTAATGTATGCTGTTTTTTTTTTTTTACTGGATGAGTCTTTAGTTTTATTACAAAAGATGATCAGTTTGACCAAAATGAAAGCTTGCTCACAAGTTTTACGTGAATATTCTAAATACAAAGTCTCTTAACAGCATACTTTTGATACGGTTTTCATTTTTAAAGGGATGCAAACATTCCATTTTTTCATTTATAATCTCTGGTCCAAGGCATAATATTTTAATATCTTTTCTGCAGTTAGATCCAAACACAATATATATTTTAACCAAAATAGATTCATGCTATTTAACTTGTGCTGTCCCCTACTCCCAACAGAATATCATGGACATTGTTCCAACACCTGCCTTACATTTTATCTTGTATACCCTACAACTACTATATGAAACAGGTACTGTTGTCCCCAGTTGGTAGATGAGGAACTGAGATGTGATTAATTTGCCAAAGGTCACACAGGTAGTTATTGTGGGAGCAACAATTTGAGTTTGGGTAATCTGGCTCCTCAGTCCAAAGTGCCACCAGTGCCTTTTACTGTCTCCCAAATAATGCTATTTTTGTTCTAATTTAAATAACTGCAATATTCACATGGGTGCCCAGAATTTATTCAGTCATTTCCCCTATTGATGAATGTTGAGGTTATTTTTTTGCCACCACATAAAATGCCTTGATATGCAATTCTCCAAAGTGGGATTTGAAGTCAAAGAACATATTTTTATTAGATGCAGCCAAATTGTGTTTCAAGGATTGTGTAGCATTCTTACACCCCAAAGCAACATGAGACAGTATCTGTTTCCCTAAACCTTCACCTGTCCTGGACATGCTGGCATTTTTAATTTGTTTTTTTCCCCCCTGGCAGTGTGATCAGTAAAAACAGTACACCTTTGTTTTGATTTTCATTTTTCCTGACTACAGGTGAGGTTGCGAATTTTTTTGTATGTTTTGGGATGTTTGCATTTCCTCGCCTGTCCATTTTTTCTGTTAGGTTGTTTGTCCTTAATCACTTTTGGTGGAAGGCAGGGTGGGATTGGGGGTGGGGAAGGGAGCAGTAATATTAACCCTTTTTCTGATATGTGTTCAATTATTTTCTCCTTGTCTACGTTTATTCACCTTTTGATTTTGTTATGGCATCTTTTACCTTATAGAAATGTTTAATTTTTATGTGGTCAAATCTGTTGGTCTTCACGGCTTTTGGCTTTTCTGAAATTGACAGGGTTTAGGCATGTCTCTTCATTAAGGATTGAGACAGCCAGACAAAACTTTCCCTGGAAGGTGCTTGATGGGCTTTGATAACTTTTGTTCAGGGTCTTTTACTTTTAGTTTGTGATTTTACCATGCAAAATCTTGAGGGATCGGTTTTTTCTTGGGGTTATTACATTCATCTAGACTAAAGCAAAGCTTTTCTGGCCTGGGAGTCATTTGTCACTTTTAAAAGTGTGTTTGCATGTCTTTGCTCTGAACCACTATGTGTTAATTTTCTGTTTCTCTCTCCTGGTTTTTTTTTTTTTTTTTGGCAGCTGGCCAGTACCATTCTATGACCTTGGTGTTATCAGCACCACACTCTAACCAACTGAGCTAACTGGCCAGCCACTTCCTGGTTTTAAGAAGCAATCATTATGCTCCTTCTATTTTATGTTTTGTTTTTTGAGCCACCTTCAGCCTCTGAGTCCTTAAGCTTTTTAGAGACAGTTTAGAGGGAACATATGTCCTTGGTATAAGACCTGTGGATAGTGATGATAAATTGGTAATGGGGAGACTGTAGATTTCAGAACAAGTTTGTCTCTGTCTTTGACTGCAGCTATATAATCCCGGTGAGGTTGTAATAAGCCCCAGGATCCTTTTCCGTAAAATGGGAGTGATAATAACACTGCTCTGAGGCCAATTTTTGACAGTAGAGACCTCTTACAGTTAATTTAGATGTTTCCTCCTTTTTGGTCACATTTTAAGAATATTTTAATGAAGCCGAGTCTTCACATATTACGTTGGTACCCCTTTGGCAAAACAAACTCTTTTCACTTGCTGTCAGCCCATAAAAGAAGGGTAAAATTTATTGGCCTTAATGAGTGGTCTTCTTTACAGAGTCTCGGGAATGGACTGCCAATTTCATTATTAAGAAGAGAAACATTTAAACTGTTATTAAGCATTATTTAAATATTTAAACTCTTGGAAATTAAATTTGGAGCCATTTTGCACAAACCGTGGCTTAGGACCAAGGAACCAAGATAGATCATGTGTGGGTTGGGAGTGGACATGGGAAATGAGTATGGCCTGCATTTTGGTGGATTTTTAAAAATTTAACATTTTATTTTTAATTGACAGATAGTAATTGTATATATTTATGAGGTACAGTGTAATATTTTGATATATATATATATACAATATGGAATGATTATATCAAGCTAATTAACATATACATCACCTTGCATACTTTTTTTGGAGTGAGAACATTTAAAATCTATTCTTTTGGGAATTTTGAAATATAGATTATTATTAACCATGGTTAATAGTGAATAATAATAACCATACTGTGCAATAAACTTAAAAAACTTATTCCTCCTGTGTAACTGAAACTTTATACCCTATGGTCAAATCTCCCTCCTCCCCTCCAGCCTCTGATAACCACCATTCTACTCTCTACTTCTCTAAGTTCCACTTTTTTAGATTCCACATATAAGTGAGATCATGTAGTATTTGTCTTTCAGTGACTGGCTTACTACACTTAGCATAATGTCCTCTAGGTTCATCCATTTTGTCTCAGACATCAGAATTTTTTTCTTTAGTATTCCATTATGTATGTATGTATGCCACATTTTCTTGGTGGACACATGTTGATTTCATATCTTGGCTATTGTGAAAAATGCTGCAGTGGACTTGGGAGTGCTGTTATTTCTTTGATCAATTTCTACAGATATGAACCTAGAAGTGGGATTGCTGGATCATATGGCAAGTCTATTTTTTTGTTTTTTGAGGAACCTCCATACTGTTCTCCATAATGGCTATACTTGGAAGATTTCAAACTGTGTGCAGAATTTGTTCCAAGTCTCCACTAATGGGCTTATAGATAGTAAAGTTAGAAGGGTCCTAAAGTTATCATCCAGGCTTGCCCCCGGCCCTCAGGCTGGTGAATGATGAAGCTAATCAGTGAAGGCAGTTTGTTGAATTGCTCAATTGATAGTAATCCTGGATGGTAACTAATTTTAGCTGACTTGGGGCTAAGTACAGGAGATGAAAAGCTACTAGGAGAGGAAGATCGCAGGAGAACTCATGACCTGATGATCTGTGTCATTCTTTACCTCCCACTTCCACATTTGAGGCAGCATGGCCCTGCTCTTAGATCCGGATCCAATAGACAAGGGAAAGAATGACTAAGCCAGCTCCTTGCTCAAAAGTCTCATTGTTCTACATACTCAAGGCTTGAAGGGTTTGGACTTTATGTGTGAATTCAAATCAAGTAATATGTTTGAATGCTATGTGTAAGACATTGTGTGGGATTGTGTGTGTGTGTGTGTGTGTGTGTGTGTGTGTGTGTGTGAGTGTGTGTGTGTGAGAGAGAGAGAGAGAGAGAGAGAGAGAGAGAGAGGGGAGTATATAGGTAAGGCAGAGTTCTTGTCCTCAAGTAGCAGAGGTTGCTAACTCAGATGCCTAGGAGGCCAGGCAGATTTAGTCAAGCAGCTTTGCATGTGTAAGAAAAACAACAGAGTAAGCATGATAAACAACAGATACCTACTGACAATAGGAGGTGGTGGGGGCTGTGGGAAACTGGAGTGTGCTTGTCCTGTTTAAACAGAGTATCCCCTGCAACAGTCTAGCACATTGGTTCTCAAAGTATGGTCCCTGGACCAGCAGCATGAGAACCACCTGGAGACTTGTTAGAAATGCACATTTTCAGCCCCATTCTAGACCTACTGAACCAGAAACTCCAAGAGTAGGATCTTGCAGTCTGTTTTAATACTTGCTCCTGGTTTGAGAACCACTGTTCTAGCACAGTGTTGCCTTGTAGGAATTTGGGCCCAGTGTTGCTAGATCTTTTGATTTTTCAAGAGAAGCTGTGAAATTAAATTTTTATAGAAATATACTGATTTATAAATTTTAGAAATTGTAGAGGATATGTGTAATTTTAGGAAGGGGTATCCTGTATAGGCCAAAATGCAGGCCAAAGAAAGTACGCCTGTGGACCTTGTGGCCTTCAGCCCTCCAGCTTCAACTTGTGGTAGAATAATCAAACATCTGCCTCACTGTTGGCCTAGAGGAATGATTCTCAGAGTGTGTATGTGTGCGCGTATTCATGTAGACGGCAAGGCAGGAGGGGGCTTGTAAAAGCTGCACAGGTTCTGATACTGTTAAGCCCAAGTGCTTCCCCACATCTACCTGTGGTGAGAGTTGCAGCACGGTGAGCCACTGTTGCTCCTGTAGGTCCAGAGAATCTCAGGTATGACAGCAAGGGAAAGAAGAAGCCCCTGTCACCGTTCTCGAGCAATGTGCTTTATGAACTGCTTTCACATCTGTTCTTTCATCAGATCCTCACAACACTGTGCAGCAGGTATGGTAGGTATCGTCCCCATTTTAGAGCTGCTGAAATAGCCTGAGAAAGGTTAAGTGATTTGCCTAAGGTCACACAGTTTGTAAGGTATAAAACTGAGACCAGATACCTAACTGTATAATTTCTAAACTAGAGTTTTTCTCCCATACACATTTGTGTGTATTTATGTGTATTTGTCTATCCAGATCACCACTAATTCCTGAAAGAGTCTGGTGTGGCTCACGTCACTATGACTGTGACTAGTTTTTGCCATGCTCCTTATGACCAAACCCTAGCTAGTTGCCTCCCTGGCTTGGTGCCTCCTTGGCCTTTTGCCTGCTGTGAACTCCCTAATACCAGTCCCCTCTAGGAAACTTTCTCCAACACCAGCTCTGCTCCTTGACTCTGATCACTTGGGGTCCTGGGTCTCCCTGTTCTGGCTTATCTTGCCACCTACTAAGCCTCACTGGGACATTTTGATTCCAGACCTGTTTCCTGTACAGGTGATATATGACCCAGACATCTGGAACAGTGACTCATATTACACAGGTTGCTAAGCTGCTGCTAGAGCAGTGGCTTTTGACCCATGGAAAATTTGGGTGATAAACAATGTATATTATCAGAGGAGCTACAATTTAGGATTCTTCAAGTATTCTCCCTAGTCTAGTTTAAAATACAACAGCCATGCATCCAGATATCACTACCAGAAGAATTTTAGGAGTCTGAAATTTCTGGGGCTTGTTAAATACTGCTTTGATGAGTTCTGGGAAGGTGCGGGATATGGGGCGGGCCTCGTGACTGCCTTTGACACAGACTTTTAGAGGGGCTGCTGCTTCCATGTCTGGGAACTGGAAGGTGCTTTGGAGGGATGATGGAGGAAAGCTGGTTGCTGCTGGATACCCAGGTATTTATAGCAGGGCCAACACATGAAGTGTATGAAAAGCTGTTCTGTCTTTTTCCTCATCTGCACTCCAAACCATCTCTTTGGCTGTCTGTGTGTGTGGAGAGAGAGAGTGAGCGCACACGCACACTAGTGACTGTGAAAGCCCTGGAGTGCAGAAACGTCTTGGTGCAGCCCTGCTGTGGATATTTGTAGGAGGAAATAGAGAACGTGCCTTTATCAGGTGATGGAGTTTGGATGTGTTGTCCCCTCCAAAACTCATGTGGAAATTTGATCTCCAATGTGGCAGTGTTGGAAACTGATTGAGTCATGGGGGCGGATCCCTTAAGAATGGATTAATGCTCTCCCTGGGGGAGGGGGGAGTAATGAGTGAGTTCTCGCTCTATTAGTTCCCGCGAGAGCTCGTTGCTTAAAAAGACCCTGGCACCTTCTCTCTCTCTTGCTTCCTCTCACCATGTGATCTCCTTGTACCCACCAGCTGCCTGCCACTTTCCACCATGGGTAGAAGCAGCCTGAGGCCCACGCCAGATGCAGCTGTCTCAGAATCATAAGCCAAATAAACCTCTTTCCTTTATAAATTACCCAGTCTCAGGTATTTCTGTTATAGCAACACAAAACAGACTAAAACACGAGGATTGGCTCCAATTACAGTTTTTTTTTTTTTTTTTTTTAATCGGGGATAGCAGATCACTGGTGGGAAGGGTGTGTTTCAACTTTATCTTGGATGCTTCCTTACTTGCTTGACTTAATTCAGAAACTGCACAATAGTTCTGTGTGTAACTTGTTCCATTTCCTTTGCACATAATGAAAGTTTTAAAGTCTTCATGACTAGTTTTGCTATTTCTCTACAGTAAGAATAATCAAGTGAGAACTGTAAACACTTTTAAGGCCAATTTTACTTGACAAAACAGTTTTCCTGAACCAGACCTCTCTCTCACTTAGGGGCAGGAGAACCAGACTTTTATAGGAGGAAAGCGAATTCTTGTGTATTGTCACATTCTGCTTGGGGACTTTTTCAGTTTAACAATAAATAATTTAAAAGCAGAATTGGGTATATTGGTACATTGGACTCCAGCTTAGTCCAAAAGAAATATTGAATGCAAAAGATTTCTCGGCTTATTTGAAAAATGTAGGAAGATATTTTAAATTTCTCTCAAAATGTCATCTCTCTGTCTACTTCAACACAGAGCTGTTGGATAGGAAGTGATGGCTGAAGGTGGGCTGGAATAATAATAATAGCTGATTTATAGAGTTATGTATAAATTAGTTCACAAAAAGATTCGTATTATCTTTTAATTCTATTTTCCATGAACTTTTTGAAGTACCCTTGTGTGTGTGTGTGTGTGTGTGTGTGTGTATGCATGTGTGTGTGTGTGTGTATGTGTATACACTGCATAGATACACACTCATTTAATCCTCACAGTAATATATGGGGCAGGTACCATTATTATCACCATTTTACACATGAGGGAACTGAGACACAGTGAGGGTAATTAACTCTCCTAAGGTCACATAGCCAGAAACTGGTCATTTGCATCCAGGAAGTATATACCACCTTGACTACCCTGACATGTTACTGCAGGGCTCAACTGAAGACCAAGGTCCTTCAATACTGTCACATATGTCACATTGGCCCACAGTCCAGTTCTGCTGTGTTGGACATTGCTGCTATCACTCACCAATCCCCTTAGACCACGATAGCTGACATTTATTGAGCCCTTACTATGTGCCAGGTGGTATGGGAAGTGCTTTACATATATCTTCTTACAAAATCCTGCCAACAATCGTGTGAAGTGGGAGCTGTTTTACCTCCATCTTACGTATGAGGAAACTGAGTCCTAGAGAAGTTAAGGAACTTGCTCAAGATAAATGCTAGTAGGTACAGGGCCAAGATTTACCTCTGTGCTATCCTGTTGTCCTGCTCAGGAGCTGGGCTCCTAACTTTGTTCTCCTGGTGAGCTCTCTGTTAGTGCATGTGACTATTTTGCTAGCAGCCTCCAGAAGTCAAGGGTTAAGAGCACTTTCATGAAGGGAAAGCTAGGCTTTACAGGGAATCTGGAAGAGGGGAAGTGACAGGAATTCTTCCCGTCTGTGGGGTCTGAGCAACACATTATATATTATATTATGAGTTCCTGTGGGGGAGGAAAGAATTGACTACCAAAATGGGGGCTCTCAAAATACTCATTATGGTTGGTTTCATTTTGGCCTTCATCCTTAGTCAACAGTATTTGTTTCTACTTTATTTAGTACATGACTTATATTTCACTTTTATTGATTCATTTGGCCACTGTCAATGCCTTAAAATTACAGCTTCCTGCTACAGCCAGATATCTCTAGGGGAATTACAAATAGAATCAACTCATCTATATCAACTATCAATACTATATTATAGAAAAGAATAATTATAGTAATGCCAAATATATAATATGAAAATCTAAATAAATACTCGTATCTAATATTAGATTACATGAGAATAATAAATATTTAATTCTAGCATTTTCCCTAGATGTCTCTTATTTCAACATCCTGTAACCTCTTACTCTCTGCCAGTCACCTTGGTAGGTGCTGAGGTTACAAAGATAAATAAGCCATGAACTTTGTCTTTAGAGGATATGTAGTCCCTGTTGGGAGACAACTGTTAAAGAGCTCTGAGGACACACAGGGCGGGATGTAACCCAGAGCAGAGGAGGTGGGATGGCGATGCTGGCCAGGAGAGCTTCCTGGAGGAGATGTCCCGGAGCATTTAGTATATCACACTGATGGGGAGCAGGAAGGCTTGGTAGCAGAGCAAAGGCTATGGAATAAGGGGGGTTCAAATCCTGGCTCTGCCACTGTCTTGGTCCATTTTTATAAATTACCTGAAACTGGGTAATTTATAAAAAAAAGAGGTTTATTTGGCTCGTGATTCTGGAACAGCTGCATCTGGCATGGGCCTTACACTGCTTCCACTCATGGTGGAAAGTGTCAGGGCAGCCAGTGGGTGTGAGATCACATGGAGAGAGAGAGAGAGAAGGTGCCAGGGTCCTTTTAAACAACCAGCTTTCACGGGAAGTAACAGAGCAAGAACTCACTCACTACCCCTCCCTGCCCCCGGGGAGGGTATTAAACTATTCATGAGGGATCCACCCCCTAAGACCCAAAGAGTTCCCAACACTGCCATGTTGGGGATCAGATTTCAGCATGAGTTTGGGGGTGATAACAAATCCTAACTCTGTCATTCCACCCCTGGCCCTCCAAAACTCATGTTCCTCTCACGAAATGCAGTCATTCTATCCCAACAGTCCCCAAAGTCTTAACTTGTTCCAGCACCAACTTAAAAGTTCAAAGTCCAGAGTCTCATCTGAGACTAAAGGAAAAACTCCTTCCAGCTGTGTACTTGTAAAAATCAAAAACAAATTTACCTACTTCCAATTTACAATGGTGGAACAGACATTGGATACACGTTCCCATTCCAAAAGGGAGGAATAGGCCAGAAGAAAGCAAGAACATGCTCCAAACAAGTCTGAAACCCAATAGGACAGATATCAAATCTTAAAGCTCCAAAATAATCTCTTTTGACTCCAAGTCCTGTATCCTGGGCATAATGCGGCATTTGGACTCCCAAAGCATCAGGCAGCCCCATCCCCATGATGCTGCTGGGTGCAGCTCACTGGGCTGCACTTGTGCCTGCACCTTTTCCAGGTGGGCGTTGCAGGTTGCCAATGGCCTTACAATTCTGGGGTCCTGGCAGCAGGCTCTGGGTTCCACTAGACATTGCCCTGGTGGGAGCTCTCTGTGGGGGTTCCAGCTCCACATTTCTGCTCAGCATTGCTCTAGTAGATGTCCTCTGCCCTCACTTTCTGCTGGCCTGCAGACTTAATGCCACCAAGCCTTCTGGCTTGTGCTCTCCAGAGTTATGGCAAGAACCACACTTGGAGCTGTTTGAGACGAGTCTGCTTGAGCAGCCAGGATGCAAGGATCATCATTCTGAGGTGGCACAGGGCAGCGGTGCCCTGTGTCTGTCTTCTGGAACAATTTGGTTCTCCTAGGCCTCTGGGCCTGTGATGGTAGGCGTGGCACCTGAGACTTCAGAAATGCTTTCAGGGCCTTTCTCTCATTGTCTTGGCTATTAGCACCTGGCTGCCTCATAGTCATAACATTTTTAGCAACCAGTCCCTCTGCTGGACTTTTGGATTCTTCTCCTGAAAATGTTCTCTGCTTCTCTACCACATGGGCAGTCTGCAAATTTTCCAAATTTTTATGCTCTGCTTTCCTTTTAATTATAAATTCTGGCTTTATGTCATACCTTTGCCATCATAACTGAGTGTAGGCTGTTAGAAGTAGACATGCAGCTGTCTGAATGCTTTGCTGCTTAGAAATTTCTTCCACCAAACATTCTGGTTCACAAGTCTTAAGTCTCACCTTCCACAAAGTCCTAGGGCATGGGCACAATGCAGCCCAGTTCCTTGCTGTGGTGTAGCAAGGGTGACCTTTTGCCCAATTCCCAATAAGTTCCTCATTTCTATCTGAGACCTCATCATTATTGCCTTTACTGTCTATATTTCTATCAGCATTCTGGTCACAACAGTTTAATCAAACTCTAAGAGATTCCAAACTTTCCCTTGTCTTTTTGTCTTCTTCTGAGTCTTCCAAAGTCCTCCAACCTTTGTGTATTACGCAGTTACAAAGACACTTCCACATTTTCAGGTCTCTGTATAGCAACACCCCACTCCTTGGGCAGTACACTGGTTGTGCCCTTTGCTTGGAAGGAGAAATGGCCAGATGAGCTATTATATACCAATTCATGGGCTGTAGCCAATGGTTTGACCAGATGGTCAGGGACTTGGAAGGAACATGATTGGAAAATTGGTGAGAAGGAAATTTGGGGAAGAGGTATGTGGATAGACCTCTCTGAGTAGGCAAAGGATGTGAAGATATTTGTTTCCCATGTGAATGCCCATCAAAGGGTGACCTCAGCAGGGAAGGATGTTAATAATCAGGTGGACAGGATGATGCGTTCTGTGCTAGTCAATCTATTTCTCCAGCTACAGCTGTCATTGCCCAGTGGGCTCATGAGCAAAGTGGCCGTGGTAGCAGGGATGGTGGTTATACATGGGCTCAACAACATGGACTTCCACTCACCAAGGCTGACCTGGCTACAGCAACCACTAAGTGCCCAATCTGCCAGCAGCAGAGACCAACACTGAGTCCCAGATATGGCACCATTCCCAAGGGTGATTAGCCAGATACCTGGTGGCAGGTTGATTATATTGGACTGCTGCCATCATGGAAGGGGCAGCATTTTATCCGTACAGGAATAGACACTTACCCTGGATATGGATTTGCCCCCCTGGCATGAAATGCTTCTGCCAAAACTACCAACTGCAGACTCACAGAATGCCTTATTCATCATCATGGTGTTCAACACAGCATTCTTTCTGACCAAGGAACTCACTTCACAGCCAAAGGAGTGCAACAATAGGCTCATGCTCATTAACTCACTGGTCTTACCGTGTTCCCCATCATCCTGAAGCACCTGTCTGATAGAATGGTGGAATAGCCTTTTGAAGTCATGGTTACAGTGCCAGCTAGGGTAAGGTTCTCCAGAAGGCTGTATGTGTTCTAAATCAGCACTCAATATATGGTACTGTTTCTCTCATAGCCTGGATTCATGGGTCTGGGAATCAAGGTGTGGAAACTTCTGTGACACCAGTCACCATTACCCCTAGTGGCCCACTACCAAAATTTTTGCCTCCTGTCCCAGTGACTTTATGCTCTGCTGGTGTAGAGATCTTCATTCCAGAGGGAGGAATGCTTCCATAAGGAGACAAAAAAAATGATCCCATTGAATTGGAAGTTAAGGCTGCCACCTGACCACTTTGGCCTCCTCATGCCTCTGAGTCAGCAGGCTAAAAAAGAAATTACAGTGTTGGCTGGAGTGATTGACCCAGACTACCAAGGGGAAGTTGGATTGCTACTCCCAATGGAGGTGAGGAAGATTATGTCTGGAATACAGGCGCTCTCTTAGGATGTCTCTCAGTACTACCATGCCCGGTGATTAAGGTCAATGGAAAATTACAACAACCAAATCTAGGCAAGACTACAAATGGCCCAGACTCTTCAAGGATGAAGTTTTGGGTCACTCCACCCGGTAAAGAACCATGACTAGCTGAGGTGCTCGCTGAAGGCAAAGGGAATACAGAACGGATTGTAGAAGTAGTTATAAATACCAGCTTTGACCATGTGACCAGTTACAGAACTGAGGATTGTAATTGTCCTTCCTGTTGTGTTAAGAATATGTCTCTATGTATCTATACTGTACATGTAACAAGCAATTATCTTTGTTTTTGTTCCTTTTGTTCTTTATCATGTACCATGAGATTTATTGACTATATCAGCATTCGAATATTCTTAACTTTACATCATAGTATTTGCATTTAAATCATGGGATATTGGGAGAAAAGTAAATATCATCTAAGGACTTTCCCTCCTCTTCTGGGAAAGGGATTAAAGTTTTTTTTGGTTGTACACTGTATCATGTTGGGTGGAACTATATTGTTATTGTCCCATATTGAAGATTAAATATGATTTAAGGAGATAAGTATGGACACCCAGTTGACAAGAGGTGGGCTTGTGAAGGTAAATTCTGGGTGTCAACTTGATTAGATTAAGTAAGACAGAGAAATCTGGTAAAGCTATCTTTTTAGGTGTGTCCATGAGGGTGTTTCCAGAAGCATGAGAGCCTGAGTGGACTGGGTCAGAAAGATCCACCCTCAATATGGGCAGGAGCCATCCAATCTGTTGGGGGCTTGGAGAAAACAAAAGACAGAGAAAAAAGGTGAATCTCTCTCTTTATATGCTGGAGCTGGGTTACACTCTTCTCCTGTCCATGGACATCAGAGCTCAAGACTCTTCAGCTTTTGAGTTCCAGGACTTATACCAAGGACACCATCGGCTTCCCTGGTTTTGAGGTCTTTGGACTTGGACTGAGCCACGCTACCGGAATCCAGTTTGTAGATGGCCCGTTGTGGGACTTCTCTTCACGATCGTGTGAGCCAATTCCCCTAATAAATCCCCTCTCATATATTTACAACATATCCTGTTCATTCTGTCTCACTGGAGAACCCTAATACAGCCACATACTAGCTATGTGGACTAGGGCCTCAATCTGATCTCTCCAGGCCTTGGTTTCCTTACGTGTAAGATGGAGTGATAATATCAAGCTCATAGGTGGCTATGGGAATTGAATGAAGTGAAGCATTTAGAATACTTATGCTACTGGCAACAGGCTCGGCTTGCCCTCTCAACACTAAACGAAAGACCCAAAAGTCCAAAAGTAGGTGCAAGGATTGGAAGCTTTATTCAGATAACCAGCATCTGGGGGTTGACCAGGCTAAAATCATCTCACCTTCTGAAGCCAGTTCTGGGCTTTATAAAGGGGAAGAGATGGGAAGTGTAGGTAAGGGTTTTGTCCTACAGGCAAAGCGGGAGGCTGGTCATGGGATCAGCAGGGGGTCTGAGTCAGATGTCATGGTCCCATGATGGACTGAGTGCTTTGGCATCATGGAGTCTGCAGTTGGTGTCTGGTCAGCTTCAAACCATTGATGTTATCTTGGGGTTGGAGTCCTTATCTTTTAGGGAGAGCTCAAAGACAACAACCTCAGTCAAGCATCACTGGAACATAAAAATACCTGACTTGTACCTCTAACTAACGTGGATGCAATTTTCTTGTATGCAAGAAGGTGAGTTAATAATCAGCTAGTGTGCTTTGCCTTTCTCTTGGAATTCTTTGCAATTGATTAGGAAAGGTAAAAAAAAAACAAGAGAATTTAGTTTCAATTCTTAATTTTAGGTGCACATCTAATGTAAATCAACGTAAGAGGGTGTAATGGGAGATAAAGAGAAATAAACTTTTGAGAAGCATCTTTTTGGGGCATGATTTCATCCCTGAGCAGTTTTAGCCATTTGGTTGGTTTCTCGGTTCCTTTGCTAACTTCAAGGAATTGATGATTATCAGTTCCTAAGTTAACGGCTAACTGAAATATTCTGCTTGGTCTTAGTTACCCCAAAGATGGCTGTTCTCTGGCTAAGGTCCCTTTCACTTACACAGACTTAGCACAACATGAGTACTCAATGCATGAGAGTTGTTATTTCATAATGTGTAACAACATTAAAGCATTCTACATCTTCAAGTTCATGGGCTTTGCATAGATTCTGCTTATTTCCTCAAATATTAGCCACTTATCCAGCATTTTTTTTTTTTTTTTTTTGGTGTCTGGCTGGTAAAGGATCTGAACCCTTGACCCTAGTGTTACAATACCACACTCTAACCAACTGAGCTAACTAGCTAGCTCACCTTTTTTTTTTTTCAACCCATGGCTAGTGAGTTCTAGCCTTTTTAGTCCCTGGAATTGAGATAGAAGGTGCTCAGTTTCCATGGATTCAGGTTACAAGACAGATTGCTGGGTTTCTAGCCACTCCCCAATGCCTCAAGCCCCTCCTCTAGGCCCTCCCCTAGAAGAGAGTTACTGTTGCTTTATTGAGCCTATTTTCGGTACCAACATGGGGAGATTGAGACCACAAGGGGGTAGACTTCTGTAATCTCACTTGCTAAGCATGCTCAGTAAAAAGGAGTTCATCTTCAATGACTTCCCACTGGAGGTGCGAGAGGGTACAGAATGTATTTGAATGTATTTGGTGCATGTGGTGGAATTTGATGAATGAGCATGCTCTGAAAGAGACTGAGCATATGCAAGACTAAGTTACATAACTGGGAACCACAGTCTTAGCTGAATATTCATTAGATAGCATGAATTTGTGTAGATCACTGAAACTATAAAAGCTGAATCCTGGTAGAAGGCAGAGCTGTTGCTTACTCTCTCGGGGCCTACCTGCACTTGGCCTGAGGTGTGTATTTCTTTCTTTTTATATCAAACTTGCCTTTAGCAGACTGCTGTTCACTCTAGAGCCAGCCTGCACTTTGTGAATGTGTATTTCTTACCTTTGTATTAAACTTGATGTGGTCCCTCCTTAGTCTCTGGGGCTTGGACACACTTTCCTTGCAAAGTCTGTACTTCTTATTCTCCGTATTAAACCTGTTTTCACTTTCCACTATGACTCTGCTCTTGAGAGTGGTGTCAAGAACCTGATAAGAGGAAGGGGTGGGTTGAGGTTGGCTCTTGGGCCTCCCCAGACCCTCTTCTCTGGTATCAGAATTCTTCCAAAATGCCTCCATTTCCCAAATCACTGCTTCTGATACTAAAGCAAGTGTAGGGAAATACAGCCAGGGGAGATGGAATTTGGGCTAAGACATCATGATGTCATGAAACAACCTCCTTACCCTTGATGTCAAGAGTCTCTCATTTAAAACTGAAGGATGTATTCTGGATGAGAGTTTGGAGAGTTTGGAGAAATCTGACTGAATCTTGGGAAAGTAACTTCTAGAATTAAAACATATTTTCTTCTTTTCATGTAAGGGTAAAATCTAGTCATCCTCCTCAAAATAAAGGAGAACATCAAACCTCAAATCAAAACATCAAAAGAGAAATTTCTTTTTAAAAAAATTTGATCTTTCTTTTAATTTTTAATTTTTATTTTATCAATATACAATGTAGATGATTTTTGTGTCCCTTTACCAATTCCTCCCTCCCCCTACCCATCACCATCATATCTGTTCACTTGTCTTAACAAGTTCAAGGAATTATGATTGTTGTGTCTTCTTCTCCACACCCCTCATTTGTTTGTGTATTTATTTATTTATTTTTAGCTCCCACAAATAAGTGAGAACATGTGGTATTTTCTCTTTCTGTGCCTGACTTGTTTCACTTAATATAATCATCTCCAAGTCCATCCATGTTGCTGCGATTGGTAGTATTTCATTCTTTTTTATAGCAGAGTAGAATTCTGTTGTGTAGATATACCACAGTTTCCATATCCACTCATCTGATGATGGACATTTGGGCTGGCTCCAACTCTTGGCTATTGGAAATAGTGCTGCAATAAACACTGGAGTACTAAACATTGGAAGGGAAGGTATCCCTTTGACATGATGATTTCCATTCCTCTGGGTATATTCCCAGCAGTGGAATAGCTGGGTCATATGGTAGATCTATTTGTAATTGTTTGAGGAACCTCCATACCGTTTTCCATAAAGGCTGCACCATTTTGCTGTCCCACCAACAGTGTATGAGAGTTCCTTTTTCTCTGCAACCTCATCAGCATTTATCATTCTAAGTCTTTTGGATATAAGCCATCCTGACTGGAGTGAGATGGTATCTCAAAGTGGTTTTGATTTGCATTTCCCGAATGCTGAGTGATGTTGAGCATTTTTTCATATGTCTGTTGGCCATTCATATATCTTCCTTTGAGAAATGCCTATTCAGCTCCTTTGCCCATTTTTTAATTGGGTTCTGTTTTTGCTGTAAAGTTGTTTGAGTTCCTTGTATATTCTGGATATTAATTCTTTGTCAGATGTATATTTTGCAAATATTTTCTCCCACTCTGTTGGTTGTTTCTTTTGCTGTGCAGAAGATTTTTAGTTTGATATAATCCCATTTGTTTATTTTACCTTTGATTGCCTGTGCTTTTGGGGTTGCTTTTATGAAGTTTGTACCCAATCCTACTTCCTGGAGTGTTTCCCTTATGTTTCAGAGTGTATATTTAAGTCTTTAATCCATTTTGAGTTGATTTTGGTATATGGTGAGAGGTATGGGTCTAGTTTCATTCTCCTACATATGGATATCCAGTTTTCCCAGCGCCATTTGCCGAAGAGGCAGTCTCTTCCCCAGTGTATAGGCTTGGTACCTTTGTCAAAGATCAGATGGCTGTAGCTGTATGGGTTGATTTCTGGATTCTCTATTCTATTCCATTGATCTGTGTGTCTGTTTTTATGCCAGTGTGTCTGTTTTTATGCTGGTTGTCATAGCTTTGTAGTATAGTTTAAAGTCAGGTAGTGTTATGCCTCTGGCTTTATTTTTTTTGCTTGGAATTGCTTTGGCTATTCGTGGTCTTTTGTTATTCCATATAAATGTCTGGATAGTTTTTTTAATTTCAGAGAAAAATGTCATTGGAATTTTGATGGAGATTGCATTGATTTTGTAGATCACTTTGGGTAGTATGGATATTTTCATAATGTTAACTCTTCCAATCCAAGAGCATGGGATATTTTTCCATCTTCTTGTGTCCTTGAAAAGAGAAATTTCTAATTGTTTCTGACTAAATTCTTTTTCATGAAAATATTAATCTGAAAAGTTGTTATATAAGGCCCCTGCCATCCTTGGAAAGTCAAGTGAAGGGCTAGCTGGTCAGCTCACTTGGTTAGAATGTGGTGCTAATAACACCAAGGTCAAAGTTGCAGGTCCCCTTACCCACCAGCCATCAAAAAAAAAAAAAAAAAAAAAAAAAAAAGAAAAAAGAAAGAAAAAGTCATCTTGAACATTAGTCTAAATTCCAAACCTCATATTTTACACCTTTGAGTGAAATATGAAAGTTTGGTTTTTCTCATTGGCCTGTTCTGGAGCACCCGCCTTTCTTGTGCAGTTATATCTCCATTCACAAATCCTCTGGAAGCAAAGACCCTTTAGTGAGCTGTGGTCAGAAGAAAAGAAAACGCTCACAAGATTTGTAGAGCAGGGAAGCATGAGCTCAGCCTCGCCTTGGATCCTTGGGCAGCAGTGTCCATCTGTCCATCTGCACACAGCTACAGGGCAGCAAAGCCACAAGTCCTTATGATTCCTCATAAGGGCCTCTATCTTTTTCTTTCTCTGCCATTTCCCTCGCTTACCCCTCATTCTGATATCTGTCATTTGCACTCTGGTCAAGAGCCTGGTATCCTCTTTGTGATAATTCTCCCAGTCCCACTGTTAGGCACTTGCTTTTCCTTCTCATTCCCCCCCTTCAAAACATGAAAGGACCATGAGACTCAGATGGGACATCCCAGCTCTACATTTCTTCCAGAGAGCCCTGCTGTCCTGGGGAGATGGAGCCTGGGACTAACAGCACCCTTCCTGGAGGCCCAGGCCCCAGCCTCAGGCAGTGAAGATGGTGACAATGAGCACAGACCACTCGTACCAAGTAAACTCCCAGGTAGCTGGCCTTGCTCACCCCTCTCTTTTGCTTCCTAACTCCCTCGACTTTCACCTCTCTCTTCCCTTTATCTCAGATACTTTCGTGGCATATTTGGAGTTTTTCAGAATGTCCAGTGCTATTTTAATAAACATTTAATTCTATTTTTATACTGTAAAATACTTTTTCTGAAATTGGGACATTACTCTCAATGTGTCTTATACTGTCCCATGTCTGAAATGAAATTTATGACAAAGAGGTGTGTAGAGGGAATATAATGTCTCCATGAATGGAAGTGTTAGTAAACTGACTTGGTTGTTTTTAAGAAATTTCATTTGCCTTTTGACAAAGTAGTCATGAGTGAATAGAAAGTGATGCATTAGCAACTGCTAATTTCTTATTTATTACACTCATATTAAAATAACAGTAAAGGAAATAAATATGGAAAGACTTCACCTACAATCTTATGGGTCCATAAACTTACTGGTTTTTTTTTTCCTTTTTTATTTTTACTGACCGGTAACGGGATCGCAACCCTAAGTGTCATGCCCGTACCGGGGACCGGCAACGGGACTGCAACCCTCGGTGTTGCGCCCGCACCGCGCTCAGCCAGTGAGCGGGAACCGGTCTCCACATGGGATCCAAACCCTCGGCGGGAGCGCCGCCGCGCTCCCAAGCGGCGCACTCTCCAGTGCGCCACCGGGCCGGCCCATAAACTTACTGTTTTAATCTTTCTGTGTTTCCTTCCAGGCCTAGACCATGGAGTGTACTGGATGTGGCTCTGAATTCACTTCTGTGGTAAAGGAATTCTTGGGAAAAGTTGTGTTCTATTTGAGTATTGCACTTCAAACTAGCTCTTAATAGTACCTACATTTTAACTTGCTGCAATAACTGGCTATAGTTTATTGTCTCAGAACTCTGGCTGCATCATTACAATGTCAAGATGGATTTTTTTTTTTTTTGCAGTGGTGGGGGCTATGACTTTACCACCACCAGCATGTCAAGGAATACAACAATAGGCTGCGTGACACTAGATTTTCATTGTATATTTCCAAAAGGTTAGTGAGTTTGTGGATATTAAAAGGCCTTCACACATGAGAGCTGAATTCCCTCTTGATCTTGGGTTCCTGTGTCCTGTTGACTTCATGGAAAGTTCTCAGCTCAAGACAGACAATGCATTGGGCCTGAAGTAATAATCTACTTTATCCCACAAAAGGGACAGCAATGCATATTCCCAAACCCAGGTGAGAAACAGCTCCTATTATTCTTTCCCTCTTCCTAGTTTTTTTCCTGAAATTGTAGACTTCTTATCTCAGTGTTTACAAAATTTACCTGATTACAAAAATCGTCTGAAGTGCTGGTAAAGAACACAATTTGCGGGACTCTTTCCAGACTTGTTGAATCAAAATTCTGAAGAATGACTTGGTTTAAACAGGCACCCTGTAAAATTTTTACAATACAGGCAGATTTGGAAAACACTAGTTTATATGAAAGCAATCCATAGCTGTGACTCACACATTTGCTTAGTCTACTTTTGAGGTGAGATGGACAGTAGTCCCATCCTCAGGTGACCAACAGCTGTGTAGACCTTGTCCTTATTCCACTCCAAATGCGGTGTGGCCATAGGTATGTGAGTGTAGGACAGGACAGGGGTCTGAGGTGGGAAGACAATCTTCTCTACCTAAAGTCATTGTACGGAAGATTGCCACAGCCTTCACTTTGTCTCAGCAAAGAAGGAGAAAACTATTGATGGGGTTATTTTCTCTGCATTGTTGCAATTTGGAAGTTCTGTTTCTCACCTAAATTATAATTCACACATGACAGTGTGTGTGTGTTTAATTTCTTCTTATGCTTTTTTCAGGTGGTGACTGGGTTGTTTTTAATTTCAGTTTATTTATTTATTTATTTATTTGTCTTTTGTCTTTTTCCGTGTCCGGCAACGGATCGCAACCCTCAGTGTTGCCCCCGTACCGGACCAGGGAGCGGCAATGGGATCGCAACCCTCGGCGTTGCTCCCGCGCCTCGCTCAGCCAGTGAGCGGGAGCCGGTCTGTATGTGGGATCCGAACCCTCGGGCGGGAGCGCCGCTGCGCTTCCCAAGCGGCGCACTATCCAGAGCGCCACTGGGCCGGCCCTCAGTTTATGTTTTAATTTCAGTTTCTGCACTGAAAAATTGCTCGCTCATCATTGTCGTATTAATTTGAAAGATAAGCAGAGTTTATGCAACTCTGGGTGGTTGCCCAGATTTGGAGCAGTAATCCCTGGAGTAGGCTGGTCCCATAGTTGGGAAATAGTGGGGCTTATTTTGGTTTTACAATCACTTGCTAGGTCCCTCCCTTCCCCCTGAGTGATCAGGGCCCTCCTGCTGTTCTCTAGCACCTCTGCTTTCTACTCCTCTACTCTCCCTTCCCTGGCAGGGCCCCACTCTCCCAAATTACTCTTCCTTCCCTTTTAAGTTTGTCTCCTGAGTCAAAAGACAAAGTAAAATAACAACGGTAAAGCATAATCCAACAACTCTCATACTGTAGATTTTATGATCTCAGCCAGTTGGTAGAAAGGAACAGTTAGGGATTGAGGTTATTAGGATGAAAAAAAAGGGGGGGAAGAAAGGAATGGATGAAATGAACTCATGCCATAGTGGGAAAGACGATTGACGACTTACTGCATTAACAAACTGTCCCAAGGATATTTACATTTTAAGACAAGACTTGTTAAACTGAAGGAGTAAGTCTCAAATACTGGACATCAGGCAGTTTTAAAAGAGAGTGAGAGGAAATTTGGGGCAGAAGGATCTTTAAATCACACCACAAGGGCCATAGTTCACTCTGCTACCCAAGGCCAAGTATTGCTCTTGGAAGTGTGTTGATATGGCATTCAGCCAAGAAGCCCAGGGAAATATGCTTGGGTCTGGTTAAAGGGCAAGCTTGGGCCTTTCTCTCAGCCCTTGTCTCTCTCAGCTCCAGCAGGGCACTGCATGGGTTTACTCTCTGTGGGGTAGGTTGTCACGGTGCAAATGGAGCACCTACCAGTGCAAGGTCCATCCCAGCAGAGGGAGTTTCTGTCCTGAGCAAAACAGGAACTATGCAAACCTGGAGTTAGGGTCCCCAAATTTTTATTATTTAAGGCTGTTGACTTATGGACTAACTGGCTGTCAGTTATAGCCCTTTCATGTAGACAGAATCAAGGACCTTTGGCACAGGCTCTAATCACTGTATGTAAAGGTGAGAAATTGATTGGCCTCAAGTGGAAGAAAGCATGGTACTTAATTCTTTCTCAGTCGAAAAGTTTAGTCTCCATATCTTTCTGTGTCACTAAAATAACAAACAAATCCGAATCTAACTAGTCAGGCTTTTTTTTTCTTTATTAAAGGATTCTGCATTAAGAAATGAAAATCTTTTACAGAGTAAATGCTAAGTGAATAATAGAGCAAGCACATCGGACCCTCGTCCATAAACGTTTACAGCTCAGACATTCATCCAGCAGTGTGTTTAGAAATGTTATGCTTGCAGTTGTCCTTGAATCCCTAGGTATCAGGACTGCCTGGTGATTTTCAGTGATGGGACAGAACTAAGAGACAAGGCTGGACATGACTCTCTTGAATTTTATTTTTCACTCCTCCCCCCACCCATTAAATACTTTCTATATTAAATAAAATCTGAAATGTTAGTAACAGAACTTTGATGGGATGATTTCCCTTATCAGCAAGGTGTATTGAATGATATCAAAGAACCCTTTGGCTCAAGATCAATGATTAAATATTACAACAGAAGAGACACTCTGAGTGCATTTGTATTTAATGTTGTGCTTTGAGTGACTTCTTTGAGTTAGGATATGGGTTTAAATGACTTATTCTCCAATTGAATTGGAAGAAGTAAGTGTTAATACTTTTTTATGAAATAGTGAAAAGCTCAGTCGTAACTGATACTTCCTGGGTGCCAGGCTCTGTTCTAGTGTCTTACATGTATCATATCTAGTTCTCACAACAACCTTAGAAGAGGTTGCCATTTCTGTTGCTGTTTTTAGATGGGGAAATTGAAGCATGGGGAGTTTGGGTGGCATCAACAAGGTTCTACACTGGCTAATGGTGTTGCTGGGCTATGAACTTGGGCAGCATTACTGCAGACTTCATGCTTAGCCATGGAGCCATACCGCCTCTCCAGCAACAAAAAAAGGCTGGAATACACTGCAACCTGGTAAGATAGGTCCCCGCTAGGATTACAGGAAGGGGGCCAGGAAGAACTTTAGCCTTATCCATATCATTTGAGTTTCTTTTTTATAATGATAATGCATACATGTTTACTTAATGTAATTGAAACTTTTAAAGTTTTTCATAAATTCATTTCTATTTTTAAAAAAATTGTCAATTAGACTTTTAGAGCTGGTAGGGAACTTAGAGATCATTTAAAATAATCCCCTTATTTTTCAGATGACAAAACTATGGCTACATGATTTGCTTAAGCTCGTAGAACTAGTAATAGACCAGGTCTGGTGATGCCAAATTTTATGTGCTTTCTACTACGCTTTTTGAGATATACCTTAGATGGAGTAAAATGTACTGATCTTAAACAAATAATCTGAGAGTTTCAACAAAGGCATATACCCATGTAACCACCTCCAAAGCCAAGCTATAGATAATTTCTATTACTCCCGAATGTTCCCTTGTGCTAGGCTAGGCATATTTTTGAAAACTTTGCCCTTGTTCATTAGTGTGCATTGGTAAGAATTCAAGTGCTTAACATTTCCTATGTATTCACACGTTTTACAGTTCCAACCAGAGTCACACTTTAGTGTGTATGTATACTTCCTTACAGACAGAAATAGGGTTTTCACAAAGTCCCATGCTCTTCTAATCCTTTACAAACCAGTTCCTAATTGCTGAAACTGCTAATTACTGTTCCCTGCTTACAAACATTAACTCAAGTTGGTCTTTAGCCTGACATAATTATCATTACATACAAAATTATTCTTTAGTCATTTGATGCTCAAGCTCCCTAGACACATTTATAGTCAAAGTACATGTGTGTGTGTGTTTTTTAAACTAAGTAGTTTCTATATTAAAATCATGGAAGTTCTGTAAGAATAAGGCATATTTATTAAAACCAGTGCATCTGAACATGGGGAAGTTTGATCAAGAAATTTAACATGGATATAATACTTCAAAAAAATCTACCGTTTATATTCCAATTTGTCAATTGTCTCAGTATTATCTTTTCTAGCATTTTCCCCCTCCAGTTCAGGATCCACTCCAAGATGATGTATTGCATTTAGTCATGTTGTGTTTTTAGTTTTCTTTATCTAGAAGAACTTTTTACCTTTCTTTGTTTTATGACATTGATGTATTTGAAGAACGTGGGCCAGTTATTTTATGTTTCTCAGTTTGGGTTTGTGTGATACTTTCTTATGATTAGTTTCAGGTAATATATGTCTGGCTAGAAAACTACAATTGGAATGTTGTATCCTTCTCAGGGTATTGCATGTGGAGTTACGTGATGTCCATCTGATCCTTATTGGTTGTGTTAATGTTGATCATTTAATTAAAGTGTCTTTTGGTTTCTCCATAGTACAGTAACTATTTTCCCCTTACAATTGATGAGCAACCTGAGGGGAGATGTGGCACATAAATACCATGCTCCTCATACCATTCTCTCTCCTAGACTTAGCATCTGTCTTGGTTTCTTTTTAAGGCCACATCTCCCGAGACTTATTTATATACACCCTGGGTAAACAGGAAAACTTGAGTGATTTTGCTGAGACTGTCCTTTTGCCTGTAATATCCCCATCCAAAACTGTCTAGTTTGTACTACACGTTAAGCCTATCTCAAAATGCTGTCTACTTCCCTTTCCTTAACTAGAGTTAATGTCTTCCTTTGAGACCTTCAGGAGCACTTTGTACTTTTCTTGGGGCACATATTAACTTCTACTTTGTGCTTGTAACTATGTGTGTACTTCCCTTGTCCTGGTCACCAGACTTCAAATGCCTTGAGGACATGGACTGTGTCTTAATCATTTCTACATCCTCTGCAAGACCCAGAATCAATGGGAGGCACTGATCAGTCTTGGTTCATGAAATGTGTATTTGCTTCTACTACTTACCACTTCTGATGTGCTAGTTGAATACCCAATTGTGTATTTCAGGAACTCCTCGATTTCATCTTCTTAATGTCTCTATATCTCCTGTTTAACAACATGTTGCTATTTTGTCCCTGAAATAGGAATGGAAACCCCTTAGTGTCTGTTATTTTTATATTCTTAGCTCAGGTGTTAAGAAAAGTGTTGTTGAATGAATGAGTTACTTGCTTACCATAAGGATTTGTATTTCATGTTTCTAAGTTAGTTTCTTTCTAGGGCACTGGGCCAGCTCCTCATTGCTTTTACAAGAAGGTATGATCAGGTGTGCTCTTCCTCTGGGGCATTCTCCTAACGCTTGTTAAGGACAACTCCGTATATATATTGATAGAGAGGATATCCTTGCCCAAAGATTTGCCTGTGTACAGCTTTTAGAAACTGAAAGTATAACCTGCCAAAATCATAGGAGTTATGAGCCAAGGTTATTAATTTGCTCAGATAGTATTAATTTGTTCTGCCAAGACATGTAAGAACAAGCATTAATTTAGTTTGTAGGTTTAATGAATAATTGGAAGAACTGAAATTCTAAGTAGGTCAATCAAATATTACGGTAAAATTAACTTGTGATTATACTGGGAAAAGGTGCACAGACAAATGATGCTGGGCTATTTATTACTTTATATAGGAAATATGTAAAACAGATAAAAGTCTTTCTTTTTCTCAAGTGTAATTTTTTACAAGTTTTTGAAATCGATGAAGCCACATCTTTCTTCACTGTGGGGCTTTCCTTAAGAATGGTCTATTATGAACTGGTCTATTATTTTTTTAAATAAATTTTTAATTTCAGAATAGTTTTATATTCCAGGAAAGTTTCAAAGATAGTTCAGGGAACTCCCATATACCCTCACCCAGTTTCCCCTATTGTTATCATCATATGTCATTATCTGCATTTGTTACAAGTTAGAAACTAGTAACACTGGTACCTCATTATTAACTAAAATTAATGCTTCATTCAGATTTCACCAGTTTTTATCCTTTTATCCCCACCAGTTTTTGTTCTTTTTCTTTTTTCCCAAATTCCATGTAGGACATCACATTACAGTTAGTGATCATGTGCTATGGTTTGAATGTTTGTCCCCTTCAAAACTCATGTTGAAATTTAATTGCTGTTGTGACAGTATCAGAAGGTGGGACCTTCAAGAAGTGTTTAGGTAATGAGGGCCCTGCCCTGATGAATGTACAAAAACTGTTATCACGGGAGTGGGTTCACTCCCTCTTGCTCTCTCTTGCCTTCTCTTTGTCCTTCCATCATGTGATGCCTCCTGCCATGTTATGACAAAGCAGGAAGGCCCTTGACAGATGTTGGCACCTTGATATTGGACTTCCCAGCCTCCAGCATTGTGAGCCAATAATTTCTGTTCATTACACATTATTAAGTCTGGGGTATTCTGTTATAGCAGCACAAATGAACTAAGACATCGTTTCTGTAGAGCCTCCTCTGGTCTGCAGAAGTTTCTCAAACTTTTCATGTCTTTGATGACCTTGACAGTTTTGAGAAGTACTGATCAGGTTTTCTGCAGAATGTTCCTTCATTTGGGTCTCTTCAATGTTTTTCTCATGGTTAAATGGAGGTCATGGGTTTTGGGGAGGAAGATCACACAGGTGTAGTGCCATTCTTATCATATCATATTAAGGTTACATACTATCAACATGAGACATCATGTTGATGTTAACTTCAATCAACTGCAAATGATGAGAGTCAGGTCTCCACACTATAAAGTTACTTTTTCCTCTCTTTCCATTCTCTACTCTTTGAAAGCAAGGCACCACGCCCAGCATACTCTAATGGGTGAGAGTGGAAAGTTAAGTTCCAGCTCTTGGAGAGGAAAGTATCTACATAAATTATTTGGAATTGTTCTGTAAGGAATATTTGCCTATTATCCCTGTTTATTTATTCAACCATTTATTTTCATCAGTATGGACTCATGGATATGTATTCTACTTTGGGACACAATCCAATAGTATGTTATTAATTTTGTTCCTCAAATTGTTCCAGCTTTGGCCATTGTGAATTCTTTCAGTTGGCCCCGGCATGTCTTTGATGTGTCCCCATCAATTTATTTTCTGAGCACTTCCTTACTTTCTGCCCACTTCCTTACTTTCTGCCCCAGACCTAGAATCAGCCCTTTCTCCAAAGAGCTCTGGTTTATTTTATAGTAGAACGGTATTAGAAACCATGATCTGGTTCATATTTTGATAATATGATAATGAGTTTTGGAAATGAAAATTAGATGTGTGTAGAGGTAGAAAGCATAGGCTTTGATGAGAGCTATTGACTTTGAACCACAGCTTTGCCATGAATAGGGTGATTATCTCAGTTTGCTTGGGACTGAGAGGTTTCCAGGGATGCAGGATATTCAATCATAAAACAAAGATGAGTCAGCCACCCTAGTCATGGAATTGGTTATGTCTCTTGGGTGCCAGAGACAAAAACCCAAATAAAGCTATCTCTGTTAAAAAAGGAATTTAATGACTAATTTAACTGGGAAATCTAAAGTTGTAAGGATTTCAGGCCAAGTTGGATCCAGGGATCAAATGATATATGTCAGGCTCCCCCTGACTTTATTTTATTTTATTTTTTTTCCTTTTTGTCTTTTTTCGTGTCCGGCAATGGATCGCAACCCTCAGTGTCGCGCCCGTACTGGACCGGGACCGGCAACGGGATCGCAACCCTCGGTGCCGCGCCCACATCTCGCTCAGCCAGTGAGCGGGAACTGGTCTGTATGTGGGATCCGAACCCTCGGCTACAGTGCGCCACCGGGCCGGCCCTCCCCCTGACTTTACATTGCAGTCCCACATCCCTCTATGAGTTGTTCCTTCTTGGACTCTCTGCAAGTGGTGAGAAAAGTTTGGGCTTCCTTTAATGGAGAAGAACAGTTGTTCTCATTCTCTAGGATGGGGATCAAAACTGACATGCCTGAAGGGGTGAGGCATGCAGTGTAAATGAGTGGAGCGGGCTGGTTGGACAGAGGGAGTGATGTGAACATTAAGGAGATGCTCTAGTCATTTCTTTTTTTTTTTTTTTTTGACTTTGACAAGTTCTCATAGCCCATCCATGGCTAAGCTGGAATAAGTCCAAAGCTCTCTTACTGCACCATGTAGCTTCTGGGACTTGCTAACTGCAAAGACTAAATGTCCAAGGTGGGTTTTACAAGGTATTCTAAAATCTTGACAAATTATCCCTGCCATTGCTGTTTCCGAGTTGACATATTCGTCATCTCTCATACATCAAGATTTTCAGAGGGGAAAATATTATTCTTGTCTTTTTAACCAGGAAAGAAGATTACAACAATTATTTTTCTCTAAATTGATCATTTCATCCATAAACTCAGCCATCATTATAATTTGTGGGAGAGATTGAAGGGGATGAGGAAGATATTTCACAACTATGATAAATATCTTATAAGGCCTTTCTGTCAATTCCTAAGAGGTATGTCACTAAGAAGCCTTGAAAACTGCATTTTGTGTTATGTAGACAAATAGTCATAATGAACAATTTCAAAAGTACTGAATTCCAGCATGTGATTTCTTAAAGATAGACACTTGTAGATACTGGCTGGTTAGCTCAGTTGGTTAGAGCGTGGTGCTGAAAATGCTAAAGCCTAGGTTTTGATTCCTGTACCAACCAACCACCAAGAACAGAACAAAGCAAAACAAAAAAAAATAGGTATATGTGAATTAACCGATGGCCTATTATGTGCAGAGAGTCCTTTGGGGATATAAAAATTAATAAGACATAATCCCTGTCTTCCTGAAACTTATTACATAGTAAAGAAGGCAGATATATAATCTTTAATTAGAATAGAATAAAATAAGAGCCACACACACACACAAAAGAGGAACTACTAAAAAACCCCAATTCAGAGGATCAGAGAAGACTTTCCAAGATTTGTGCCAGACCCCGAAGGTTGGTCAGATTTCAGTAGCTGTAGTCGGGAATAAAAGCTTTATAGGCAAAAAGAAGCACATAGGCAAAGACATGAAGGTGAGAAACACGGGGTGTGTTTAGAAAACACGTGGTGAAAAGTTTGGTCATATTGTGGAGGGCTCTGACTGCCAGGCTGAGGAGTTGCTCTACTGAGTAAGTGTGAGGGATATACTATAGGCTTTTGAATAGGTAAGTGACATGATCAGGGATGTTTTTAGAAAGGTGAACCTCTCAGGTTTGAAGTGGGAGGAGACTACAGGTGAACAAACCACTAAAGAAACTATTGTGGGGATCTCAGTGAGAGCCAGTGCTAGTCTGGACGAGAGGTTTGGCAGTGAGAGTAGAATGGACATTGACAGACATTGTGGAAGTAGTGTTTGGAATACGGGAAGGGATAAAAAAATAATTAAAAATGATTTCTGTAGTTCAGAGCCTCAATAACTGGAAGAATGGTGGCATTATTACAGAAGTAGAGAAGAAAGGGAGAAAACTGGTTTGGGATAGAAGATGAAGGAGTTTCAATTTGTCGAGATTGAGGAGCCAACTGGTTATCAAGGGAGATATGTACATTTGGGTCTGGGTTTCTGGTGTGAGTGTAGCTTACAGACTTAGGTTTGGGAGCTATTTGCCTGCAAAATAGGGGAATAGAGTAACAGTTTATTATATATCTGTTATTTTCTGGTCCCTGAATAAGTGAATAAGTTTCTTTATATATTATGGCATCCAACCACCTAACAATGTCATGAAACTGAGATCCAGAGTTTGATTGGTTTGCTCATTCCCTCATATATCCAACCACCTAACAACGTCATGAAACTGAGATCCAGAGTTTGATTGGTTTGCTCATTCCCTCACAGTTAATTCATCTCATCACCTATTGAAGACCTGCTATGTGCCAGACTCTGTTCTAGTATGCAGAAAACTTAGGTGAACTCTGTCTTCAAATCTGAAGCCTTACAATATGAGGAATTGAGGGATATAGTAGCTCTAGAAGGAAAGAAATATAGGGTGAAAAGAAAATGAGGATACAATGTTGCAAAATACTAAGCTTTGGAAAGTTAGGGGGAGAGGAGAAAGGCCTAGAAGAAAACAGACAAGGTACAGGTAGAGTGAAGAAGGGAATCAGGATAGCATTATGTTTCAGAAGAGGAGAGAGCTGGAACAGGAAGGTAAAAACATATTTATCCAGTGAACAGAGTCAAATGTTGCAAAGGATCAAGGACATGAGAAATGAGCAAAGGTTTCTTAATTTGGTGGTGAGTTGGTTAGATGAATTCCAGCAAAGTGGGGAGAAGGTAGCATCAACATAGTAGTGTGTGTAGAAGCCAGGTTTCATAGAAATAAGGAATAAATGGGTGAAGAAAGGGAGGTGATGGGAAGAGACAGTTCGATAAACAAGGGGAAGGAGAAGCAGTGATTGACAAAGTGGAAAGGGCAGGAGAGCAGGAGGTGGGGGATTCTGGGGAGTGAGTTGTTTGACTGCTGTACAAGGCTGGTTAGGGAGGCAATTCAAGCTGAACTGAGACAGATTATGTGATTGTGGACTATTATGAAGATAAAAAGGTGTGGGGATGAAAGAATGGGAAACTTGGGGAGATGGCAGTTATGGTCTTAAAGGGTGGACTGCATTTCACTTTGAGACTCTAGAAATGGGCAGTACGGATGACGAAGAGAGCTAAAGATTATGTACTGAAAGGAGCTGAGAGGAGTGACTGTGAAGTTTTTTGGGATTGAAGAGGAGGAAGGCCAGTGTCCTGACAGGGTCATCAATAGTATGGATCTTCCCAAAGATTATGGAGGGGGCTGCGTGCAGAGGAAGATCCAAGGATGTTGCTGGAGGTCTGGGTGTGGAGGAAGTTGGGGGGTCTGGTCCTAAAGCAGCCGGGGAGGATCCCTCAGGTCTGTGGACAGCTATTAAAGAGGGATGACAAACAGTGGAGAAATCAGGTGGCCTTCACTTGAAGTGAGGAGAGGTTATTAAATAAAGGTTTTGGAATATATTATAGTTGGCGTGAAAGGTGTGTGAAGAAAGAATTCACATTAGAAGGGAGAACTATAGGACACATTAAAGAAGTAGATTAAGTGAAATAAGATTGGTGACAGCTGGAGTACGTTTTAGTGGGGATGCTGGCACAAATAGGAAGGAGAGGAGGATAGATGACAGAAACAGAGATTTGAGAGGAAGATGGAGCGGGTGGGGAGTTCTGAAAAAGTTTAACTGGAATGCTGGCTGGATTACACATCTAAGTGTGCCCTAAAGTGGTTCGAAATCTAACAACTATAAGCAAATATAGCTCAACTATGTCATACCAGATAAATATTTGGAATGCAGAATGGAGCTATTGTGCAACAATGCCTGGAATGCTTTCTTTGGATTGACTAATCAAGGAACAATAGACCTGAAAAGGTCAGGAGAGTTTTTCTTTCTTTTTTTTTTTTTAATGGAACAAATGTCATCATACATCAACATTGTTTTAAAAGTTGTGGTAGCTATATAAATACTATAAATACTTCTGTACCCTGGAGGAATAATTCTCACCTTTTTTTTTGTAATTTAACATTCTCTGAAATGCTGTAGAATTAAAAAAAATTTCCATTGTGCTTGGATAATTGCCACACTAGCTCTCAAAAATGTGTGTGCGTGTGGTGTTTAATAAGAAAACAACTTAGATTTGAGAGAAATTCCCCCAAACAAACTAACTTATAACTTTCTTCTGAATTGCAGGACCCTCCTATGGTTATAAGTGGACAGGTGGTGTTCACAGAGTCCATACCACACAGGATCTGGCATTGGACTCCCTGCACGTAAGACCAGCCTTACCACATGTTAATGGAGTGGCGTGGCCAAGCTACTTAACCTTCTTTAGCTTCAGTTTCTTCATCTGTAAAATGAGAGTGAAAACATCTTGCCAGAGATTGCATATGAGGATAAAGTGAGATAAGGTATCTGAAATCACCGCCTCAGAGGGCAGGGTCCTGGGAGCTTACAGTGGGATGATTCTCCTCATTGGGAAATTCATGGTACATCAGGATTGGAGAACTTATGGTCTAGGCTATGTCTGCTTTCTCAGCTGAATTTCTGGAATGAATGAAGAACAGAACCACAGTGCTTATTTGGAGGGCTACTAGGTGAAGTCTTATGGGCCCCTGAGTGGGGAAGCACACAATGGGGATTTTAAGTGAGGGCTCTTCTTTGAAATTCTGCTCCTGACTTTCTTCCTGAGCAGCCACAATCCACTGGCAGACTCTTCTTGAGAGACAATGCAAGTTCCTCCTTATTAAAGTGAGATTAACCCTGATTTAAGGACTTTGTTTCCTGGCAAAATCAGGATTCAGCTTCTATTTAAAGCAGGTCTTTAGACTAGAGCTCTGACATTGCCTCCAGCCTGATTCTTTTACCCTAGGGTTTTTAAAGATCAGTTCTCATTCACAGGTTAGAAAGACGGTTCCAGAGTGGCCTTCTAACTCTTCTTTTAGGCCTTTCCTACTTCATTTTTTTTTCAATTTTATTTATATTTATTTTTGTGTGGTACACTGTGTTGTTTTGATACATACGTACACTGCACAATGATTCATTTAGGGTAGACAGCATAGTTTTGTACCCATTAGTCTACCTCTTCTTGCCTTTCCTACTTCAAATTCACATTTGTCTGGGAGCTGTACTAAATTTTTGGATGTAGAAGTTGGGGAATTAGCAAATTAGCTTGCTGGTTAGGTTTCTAAATAGGATTAATCTTTTCATAAGATTGTAGAACTGAATTATTCCAAAGAATACCCAGACATTTTACCAGCCATCAAAGGACTATCCATATCTTACCTACTGTCTTTTCTCCTCTTCTCTTCTGTATTGGCAGTCATTACCAACAGGCTCACCTCCTCCAAAATCTCTGGACAGCAAGCAGTATCCTACTCTCTGACCACCACATTTTGAGCCTCAACCTCACTCTTATCAGTTCTCTTAGAACTGTTCTTTGGCACCACAGGGACATTCAAGCCTTTGACCTTATTGAATTTTTTTTTTTTTTTACTTTCCCTCACCACCATGTTGTTATTTATCTTCTTGCTTACCTAATCTCCATGGTCTGGCACTTTAGCCACATCCTTGTACAAAACCTGAACTTCCTTGCCTCCCTGTCTCTCCATTGAACTCATCTGAAAAAAACCTCCCCCTTGTGAAACCTGATTATCCTCCTATGCTGTGACTACTCCTGAGAAACTAATATTACTAGAGAAAATTCATACAATCACCTCCTCCAAAATCTCTGGACAGCAAGCAGTATCCTACTCTCTGACCACCGCATTTTGAGCCTCAATCTCACTCTTATCAGTTCTCTTAGAACTGTTCTTTGGCACCACAGGGACATTCAAGCCATTGACCTTATTGAATTTTTTTTTTTTTTTTTACTTTCCCTCACCACCATGTTGTTATTTATCTTCTTGCTTACCTAATCTCCATGGTCTGGCACTTTAGCCACATCCTTGTACAAAACCTGAACTTCCTTGCCTCCCTGTCTCTCCATTGAACTCATCTGAAAAAAACCTCCCCCTTGTGAAACCTGATTATCCTCCTATGCTGTGACTACTCCTGAGAAACTAATATTACTAGAGAAAATTCATACAAAAATTCATGCTGACTGGACTTCCCTAAAGTTTCCCCCTTAAATCCCAAATGGTATCCAACACTGCCAGATGATGCTATACTTCCCTGGTGCATTTGCTTCCCACACTCTAGGACAACCTCTCTTCTCCAACCTCCATTTTTCATCCCATTTACTCTTGGCCAATAACCTTAGCCAATTAGATGCAATTAAGAACTACTTCACCTTCCCATTGCTAAACCTACCAACCTCCCTGCTTCTGTACCCTACATATTTTTTGCTTTTCCTTCTGTTACATTGGAAGTAGTGTTTTTGCTCTAATAGCCGACCCCTCCATTGGTATCTTCAATCACATCTGCATTTGTTTACTCAAGGAACTCAATACTGGAGTTATCCTCTCTCTCCTGAATTACAGTTTTTTCTCTCATCATTGAATTATTCCTAACAGTATGCAAACATGTAAAATTATTAATCATCTTTAAAAATAAACCTCCCTTGGCCCACATCCCCTTTGTATGTTCCATTTCTCTCCCTCTCTTCACATAATCCTCAAATAATCTGTTTATGTCACTCTTCTGCCTAAAACTCTTAATGGCTTTCTATTGCTTTAGGATATCAACCAAAGACCTAGCACAGTGTACAGCTCTCTATAATCTGGGCCCTTGGTACTTTGTCAGGCTTACCTTTCTGCTGGTTTTTCTGTTTAATCTTGCTGGGCTAAATTCTGTTCCTCAAACATATCACCTTCTTATCTTTTCATGGCCTTCCCAATGGCTGTTTCTTGCCCTGGAGAGCTCCTTCCTCTCTCTGTCATTCTTCTCCATTATTCCTGCACTGTTCAGCCCTCAGCAAACTCCTCTTTATCCTTCCTCTTTAGACTTAGATATTACTTCATAAATGTCATTAGAATGGGAGCTCCTTGGGGCCAGGAA
>NW_007730345.1:84398-84942 GCF_000696425.1 Galeopterus variegatus
CTTTAGACTTAGATATTACTTCATAAATGTCATTAGAATGGGAGCTCCTTGGGGCCAGGAAGTTTGTCTATTTTGTTCACTCCCAGAGCCTAGAGCAGTGAATGTTGAATGAATAAACGACGGAGGAAGGCCTTCACCCTCCCAATCTAAGTGAGGTTTCCTATCATTTATCTCTATACCTTTATTTTCAGAGTATGCCCAACACTTGTAATTATTTGTTTAAATTTGTATTCACATCAAAGGATGCCGTAAAGAGAGTGAAAAAGCAACACATGGAATGGGAATAAATATTTGCAAATCATATGAGGGTACTTCAAAAAGTATGTGAAAAAATTGAATTAAAAGATGATATAAATCTAGAGAGTAGAATAATAGTTACCAGAGGCTAGGAAGAACCAGGGGTGGGGAGGGAAGAGAAATGGTGGACTAATGGGTACAAAACTATGTTATCTACTTAGGTGATTCACTGTGCAGTATATGCATGTACTGAAACAATACACTCTACCCCACAAAAATAAATATAAATAAAATTGAAAAAAAAAAA
>NW_007730345.1:85167-89310 GCF_000696425.1 Galeopterus variegatus
GGAAATGCAAATCAAAACCACCATGGGATACCACCTTACACCCATTAGAAGGCTGGCTATTATTAAAAAACAAAACAAAAAACCATAAAACAGCAAGAGAAATTAGAACACTTGCGCATTGCTGGCAGGGATGTAAAATTGTGCAGCCACATTGAAAAACAGTATGGTTGTTCCTCAGAAAATTAAAGATAGAATTACCATATAATCCAGAAATTCCACTTCTGGGTATACTCAAAAGAATTGAAAGCAGGGACTCTTAATAGATAATGGGACACTAATGTGCATAGCAGCATTATACACAATAGCCAAAAGATGGAAACAATCTAAATGTGTATTGACAGATAAATGGATAAACAGAATGTGGTATATACATATAATATAATCATTCAGCCTTAAAAAGGAATGAAATTCTGATACATGTACAACATGGATGAACCTTGAAGACATTATGTTAACTGAAATAAGCCATACACAAAAGGACAAATATTGTATGATTCCACTTATATGAGTTACCTACAGTAGTCAAATTCATAGAGACAGAAAATAAGATGGTGGTTGTCAGGAACTGTGGAGAGAGGGGATTGGGGAATTATCGTTTAATGGGTACAGAATTTTAGTTTGGTAAGATGAAAAAAATTTCTGGAGATGGATGGTGGTGATGATGTCCCCCAAAATGTGAATGTACTTAATAACACTGAACAGCACACCTAAAAATGGTTAAAATGGTACATTTTCTATTTTGTATATTCTACCACAATAAAAAAAATACAAAATTAAAAAGAAAATCTATATTCGTGCTAACTGTAAGCTTAATGCGGGCAGGGACCTTGTCTGCATCCCCAGCATCTAGCACAGTGCATGGAACATAGTAGCATCATTTCTTGGAGATGAATGAACACATGAGGAATGTCTGAAGTGAGGAAGAAACCAAGCCATTTGGAGCCAGGAATATTCACCAAAAGCCAATGTAGCATTTTGTGGCACAGGTCCTGGCTTTGATTCTCATAAGTCACATAAGCCAAATCATAGCTCTTAGGGTCTTAGTTTGTTTTCATGTCCCTAAAATTTGGTGGATAGTCCTTGAACAGCCTCTTGTTGGGGTTCTTGAGAGAACTGAATGACGCGTTCTGTAGGGGTTCTTCTGGTGTAAGGAATTACTCAGCTACCTTTTGCATGTATCATAGTCCTGGGCTCTTCTCTGAGGTGATGTCCTTGCTGCCCATGCTAGGAAAGACTTAAACTCAACTCCACCACCATCACCTCTCCTCCTTGTCAGATCTATCCCACCTGATGTATCTCAGCCGCCACTATTCTTTCTCCTACCCTGGAGACACTGTAGCTACATTGTGCTTTAAATGGATGGACCATAAAGCCTTTGTTAAGTTGCCTGTATTTTCTTTATGTCTGTACATATATCAGATCGTAAGCCCCAGAGGAGCAGAGCCAAGTTGTTAACTCACATTCATGGTTCTAAATTCAGTGCAGTGAGCAGATCGGGTTTATCCTCATGACGATGATGAAGAGGAATTGGAAGATTTTTCTTCCATTATACTGAATGCAACTACTGGATTTTATAGGGTCCTCTTAGAATTTTCTGGACGATTTTCTCTTTTTCACTTGAATACCTTATTCCCCTGGAGTGAAATGCATAGACATAGAGAGGTAAATGGTCTGAAAACAAATGTAGTGTAATACATTCACTTTGGCTACAAAAATAAAACAACCCAAACCTAGTTTTTCTTGCAGTCTTTAAATCCAGATGGTAGTAAAATTTGACATTTCAATTCTGTTTGTGAAATTCATTTTGTTTTTAAATTGAGAAGAGCCATGGAGCTAAAAATTGTCTGAACTACTCAGAAAGCCTGGTGAGACCTCTTTAGGAGTGTTATTAATAAGGACTTGGTATTCTAAAGGGAATTTGGAGGCGCTATAGATGGCAACTGCAAAAAAACCCAATGGATATGAATAGGACCCTGATACTAAGCAGCAACGTCTCTACTCCATACCTAGTATGAAAGATGCAGAGCATTGGCCTGGACAATGCGAGGAAAAGAGAAATCTGGACAAAAACAAAGACCATTTGGAGGTCAAACTTAGTTAATTTTTTTTTAAAAAACAATTCCCTAGTGATTTTGGAGTTGAAAATTTAGCGTTAGAACTCTATTTGTGATTGGTACATAACTATTTACATTAACTATATAGTTAAATGTTTATAGTTCTCATTCCATAAAGTAGGTTATCATTTTCAACAAGTCTGTTTTTATAAAGTTCTGAAATTAAGATCTTATTTATAAATAAATATCTTTACTGTAAGGATTCAACTTAATTAAACTCAAGATTTTGGGGTTCAGAGTGGTCAAAAACAGGCAATATGCCCCCCTTACAGAATACTTTATTGGTAAGGCTTATTACTGACTGAGTCTACTGTATGTATAACCTTGGTGGAAAGCATAGAAACAAATTGGCATCTGTATGTCATAAGCAGTTTATCAGTTAAGTTTCTTTTGATTGAAAGCAAAGAGAGCTCAACCTAAACGGATTTAATCAAAATGGAAATTTATTGGCTTTTGTAACTGGCAAATCCAGTGAGGAGGCTGGCTTACCTGTTCCTTGACACAGAAATATCTCCAGGACCTGGTCTCACCTCAACTTCTCTCTCTTCCACATGTTGGCCTCGTTCTTAGATGAGATCTCCTCTCATGGTTGTAAGAAAGCTGCAGCTCCCCAAGACTTCACACTCCCAAGACTCCAAGTCTGTTGGGGAAGAGAGGACCACTCACTCTCAGCAGTTGAATGGAAGCCCTGCCTCTGGTTGACAATGGCTTGAATTGAGTCATTGAGTCAAGAGTCAGTTACTTCATGTAAGAGGATTAAATCTGCTGATTAACTTCGTTCGGTCATGGCTCATAACGGATTTAAGAGTGGGACGAGCCATCCAAACTACATGGCTTGAAATTGGTGGGAAGGTGGTTCCTTAAAGGAGAGTCATGATAAATATAGAGATCAAAATAGCAGATATTAGCTATAAGTTATACTTAAGTAAATATTCAAGATTTTAATAAAATGTTTACTAATATTAGCTTTTTATTATGTGCTAGTGTGTGCAAAGATGAATAAGAAAGGTCTTCTTAGTTTTTTTTATGGTCTGAGACACCATCTAATTCCTAAAATTGATGCTGCTACGAAAGCTTTATGTTTTCTGGCTCTCCTGTATTTAGTTATGAGTGTCTGAGATCTGACTGCTTTGATAAATTGTACAAAGATATATTAATAAGTTGTCTTCTCTATACCTTTCTCCTGGGAAACACATTCTCTGGAGATGGAGAGAGTAAATTTCTTCAAATTCTCCCTTTCTTTTGCTAACCATATTCTATGTTTAGACCAAAAGGAAAAAGAGTTATTTCTGGCACTGGGCTGAAAAATTTCCTCTGTTCTGCTACAATATAAGTTAACTGTGTATTTGTGTGTGTGACGACAGCAATAGCTTCTTCCACTGACAATGGTCAAGTTCTTCTTCTCTGATTTTTTCTATTTCCTTACATGTCTCTCCCCCACCCCATAACTACATAATACATATGTGTGCATGTATATGTGCCTATATGTATGCATGTGTGTATACAGAGTTGTTATTAAGAATATCTAACATATGAGGTGGCACATTCATCTACCAATCAGTGGATGTCAGCCCTAAACAGTCATGGGGACATAGGAGCTGAATATGAACCCTCGGCATGGGCCCTGTATAATGGGAATAAAAAAATTAACAGGAGAATTTCCAAAGGCTCCTTCCCCTGCCCTTCCAATGGAGATGGGAAGGGGAGTAGGGACAGAGATAGAAAGCACAAGAATGGGATGAGTTGTCCTTGAGGAAAAAGGAGTGGAAGAGGAAGACATCCTGCACTTCTTAGGAAACTACACATCAATAGGTGTCCCATGAGGGAGTAAATCTGTCTCAGGGTGATAAGAATGAGGGGTGAGGAAGAAGGAGCAAGGGGAGGAAGAGACGGTGAGGACACTGTGTGGATGAGAGAGCTTCTGGGGCTGGAAAAAGAGAGGCTCCAGAGAATTCCAGATAGACTGAGAAGGAAGTGGCAAGATGAGATTTTAATGCGTTTCTCTGGACTATGTGTTTGGATTCTCCTT
>NW_007730345.1:89738-116591 GCF_000696425.1 Galeopterus variegatus
ATGAGAGAGCTTCTGGGGCTGGAAAAAGAGAGGCTCCAGAGAATTCCAGATAGACTGAGAATGAAGTGGCAAGATGAGATTTTAATGTGTTTCTCTGGACTATGTGTTTGGATTCTCCTTCAATATTCTTTGAGAAGTGCAAGAATGCTGCTCTGATGTTTCTCTGCAACTGAATGACTTGAGTCTATGGGTTTCTAAAGGGTTATACACCCAAAGAGTGTTAATCCTTTGTTAATTTTGTTTGCCCATCATCCCTGCTGAAGGGGTGGGACAAGGTGGCCATGTTTTGTGTTGCAAAACCTACCCCCACCTTGTTATATCTTACTGAACTAGGGAAGGGTTCCAGGCCCGAGAGGTGGCTATAAATTGGCAAGTGACTATCATGTGATCCGATAAAAAGGACAAGCCGGTCCAATCAGTGTTCTTCTCTCGGGAGCTTTTACCATGAATACCAGTGCATTCATTCAGCTCTTCAACTATGGTTAGTTACTGAGTACCTAATGTATTTCCAACACCATCCAGGGACTGCAGATGACGAGGAAGGAAGGACAATAAACAAACAAGCAAGGTAATTTCAGGTGATGGAAAGTGCTCTGAAAGAATTAAAACAGGGTGATTTGATAGAAAGTTGTTGGGATAGTGAGCTACGTTGGGTCCTTTGCGGAGTTGCAGGTAGCTTAACATTTTCTGTTCTACAACACTGGGCAGAGGGGCTTCTCTCAGGAGGTGATGGCTGAACTGAGACTTGGAGAAGGTAAAGAGGCAGAGGAAATGTGTTCCAGGCAGAGAGGACAGCAAGGGTAAAGGCTCTGAGGTGAGCACGAATATGGCATGTTTGTCTGAGAAGAGTGAGTGACGGTGGCAGGGCAGGTGAGTTGTGGCACAAAGGTGGAAGGGAGGCAAGCACCTGGTGTTCTAGAGTCCCAGGGGCCCTGGTCAAGAGTTTGGATTTTAATCTCAGTGCACTGAGAGACCATGGAGGGTTTGAAGCAGGGCAGCAATATGATCTGTGAATGATGGAGACATTTACTGAGAGAGGAACACATCTGAGGGGAGAAATCAAGAAGGAAAGCTCCATGGGAGCTGACTCTGAAGTTCTTGATGTAGGAAGGGCTGTAGAACTCTGCTGGGAAGAGTATATACCAAGGCAGTGAAGAAACAGAAACCATGCCTTAGACGAGGAAGCAGAGATGCAGAGGTGCAGAGATAGGTTGAGGGAGCCAGCCCAGAGTGAGAGAAGAGCAGAACCAGGTTGTGAGTGAGAGAGCAAGGTGGAGAGAGTACTCAATACGTGAGCTGCCTCCATGTTTGGTGGCTTCCTGGTCCCGCTGAGGGCTGTCATACCATGGTTCCTCTGAGATCCCTGTTTCCCTTATTACTCCATTAATTCTTTCACTAAACCACCCCCTCCTCTTTAAAAGCTATCTTGAAGGACTCTGTTTCTAGAAACTAAAGCTAGCATCTAAAACCAATGGGATGATACCATACATAGCATTTTGTAACTTGTGTTGTTCTCTTATCAAGATAGAACAGATGTCTTTCATGTCAATAGATGATAGAACTACAGTGTCAGTTTTGTGGCACATGGTATTTATGTTGGACACCGCTGGCTGTCACACCTCACATCCTCTCAGCTCCAGTTTTACTCTGGCCATTGCACAGGTGTTACTTACAGGTACTTGCTTGAGCTGCCTCATGTGTTTGTCAGTTTCTGCTCTGGGGCTTCTCACACTTCAGGTGGGAAACCCATGGGGACATGTTTAGCACTTGAGTATGTGCAGACTTGGACGTGTGAGGATGTTAATCCTCACCGGAAAACCCTTGATAGAGTTGGGGGATGGGAACTCCAGTTCTGTCTCATAGGCTGACAATTCAGAGGGGCACATTCTTTAGAGGCCCTGTTGGGAAAATAGAATAGTTTGGTCAGGTCCCTCACCTCGGGTCCAGCCTGGCATGGGAAGGGTTTGTGACCCAGTCTGTGAATGGTCTTGAGGGGTCTGTGGGCTCCAGACCCAGTCCTAGCTCGACAATTGGCCCAGTTGGTGCAGGACTACCAGCAGGTAAAAGAGCCTGACAACTGGCATGGTTGCCTAGCTTTACAATTGGTGTCATGAACAGGATTAAGAGCTAGACAGGCCCCAAGTTGGATCAAGCTCCAGTTTCCCATAGTTTCTGGTTTGGTGATACACATCGTAGTGGATTATACTTTTTCCCTGTTCCACTCATCCTGCTCCCTCACTACTGTTCCCTGGGTTCACCTCCCCAAATAAACTACCTGTGTGCAAGCCCTTGGCCTCTGCTTTCTGGCTGAAACCCAGGCTAAGACACTATTGCATTGATTGAATGCATCCTAATATATTTATTATTTCTTTATTGATGGACATTTAGATTATTTCCTTTTTTCATTGTTACTAACAATGTTGCAATGAATATTCTTTTTTTCCTTTTTTTGTTGATTGGCCAGTATAGGGATTGAACCCTGGACCTTGGTGTTATCAGCACCACATTCTAACCAGCTGAGCTAACCAGCCAGCCCATGATGAATATTCTTATAAATACATATTTGTATATTTCCTTGTGTCTTTATTTTCTTAGAAAAATATTAGTGTACATGAAATTGCTGTCTGTTACTGATTGTCTGGCTAGGCTAAGGCCTGGAATCCTCACAGTGCCAATTGTCTAGCTCTTAATCCTGTTCGTGACGCCAGTTGTAAAACTAGGTGACCACACTAGTTGTCAGGCTCTTTTACCTGCTGGTAATCCTGCACTGACTGGGCTGATTGTTGCATGTGGGCTGGGTCTGGAGCTCCCAGACCCCTCAAACCCATTCACAGACTGGGTCACAAACACTTCATATGCCAGGCTGGGTCACCAGACCCCTTCACACATAGGTCTATGAGCTAGGCAACCAGCCAAAAGGTCCTTGGAGCCATAGGTTGGAAAGCATGGTGACACGGGGCGGGCGCTCAAGGCAGACGCCCATGGCAGGTGCCTGCCTGCCTGCTTCACTAAAACTCCTCTCTCTCCCCTCCCCACCTCCTCTTTCTCTCTCTCTCTCTGTCTCTGTCTCTGTCTCTTTCTCTCAGAGCACACGAATAGCAACAAAACTAAAAAGATACATTAGTGTGCATACACACTAACTTCACACACACAATTTGCTTACAATGGACGTGCTGAACCACACCCAAATGGAACCGGGGCCCTGACCAAACTATCCTATTTTCCCAACACTGATCAATAGGCATACACATTTTAAATGCTTTTAGTACACACTGGAGCAAAAACATTTGTATTTAACAGTTTCATACACTTGTGGAAAAAATTAGCCACTAATCCAAGGGCATTATCTGTAAAAATTCACTTAAATAATTGATTACATGTTGAGGGCTGGCTGCGTTCCATAACTATAAGCCAACAACTCAGTTATGACTAAGGTGGAGAGACTTACTTCACTTGGTTCAAATCAAACTTAGTACTGTGTTCTTTGGGCTTGGCTTTTCCCATCACACTTTGAGTTTTTTTTGTTTTTTTTTTTTGGTGGATAGCTGGTACGAGAATCCGAACCTTTGACCTTGGTGTTATCAACATCATGCTCTAACCAAGTCAGCTAACAGGCCAGCCCAGGCTTTGGGTCTTTTTAACACTATAAAGTAAGAAGTTGGTGAGAGGTGAAAAATTGAATCTGAAAGACTCACTTTATGATTGTGCTAGAGCTACTGACATGCAACAAAGTTTTCAAACACACAAAGACCTTTAATTTAATCTCTAAAGATTAATCTTACTAGAAGAACATTATTTCTTGAGAGAGAAAAAGGCCACCAACAATTTAGATATCTCTGCATTGGTATTACTGAAAAAAGTTGCATGTAGTCCTAGGTGTCTCTTTCTGAAAGATGCTGTCAAAATTGACCTAAGGTAACCCTCCTAAATGCTATGCCCTTGGTGATTTACTGCAGTGAAAACAAAGTGGAAGTTTATCAAGTAAGAAAAGAAAATTCTGTGATAAGTTTTGATACCATAACATATTAAATGTATTCTTATGATTGTATTACCTTGATTACTTATATACACTTTAGAAAGCCTTATGTTTTACAGTGCACAGATAGGTTGTGACTTACAGTTGATAATTTATAGTGCTTGCAGTTTCCACAAAGGATTGCTCAGTAGATGCTTGGTTAGAAGTATAGCTATTTCTACAGAAAATAACATCCTACTTGCATCATTTTGACTTACAGCACTTTTCCTGTTATCTTGACCTGTAATAAAAATGTTGGTTATTAGCCTCTTGGTCAAGAGTGAAACTCTTAATAATAACATTGTTTCTATGGGAAAATTAAAGTCTATTTATGTTATGTAGATTTAAAAATAACTTTTATAGCAACTTAACCCACATAAATGAAAGAATTGCTTGTCTCATAAATTCTTTCTTTGTGTAAACTTATAGGATATGTGGTCAAAAACATTAATCCAGTTTAAAATTGCTTCTAAGTCATATTCCTGTTGCTTAAGTTTGTTACAGAAGAGGAGGAGCCAGAACTTGGAGGCTGGGACACGCCAGTCTGGGAGTTTGAGATAGGCTGTATGGAGCTAATTGAAACAGTTGAGAATTGAACTAACTAGAATAAATAGAGATTTTTGAAACTACAATAGAGTCACGGTATACACTTTAGATAGAAAGAAGACTGGGGGATCCATTGAAAACTGGTTTAGACATGAGATGACAAAGGCCCGGAATAACATGCTGGCTCTGGAAGCGAACATAAACCAGGGAAAGTGACACAGGTGATCAGAAAAGACATGGGATGCTGAATAATCGAGGGGTAGGGGAAGAAACAGTGAGAAGAACTGCAACTTTGTGTTTGAGGGAGTAAGGGCAGGGACTGTGGCTTTTCCACCGCTGTGTCTTCAGGTCTAAAGTAGTGCTTGGCTCAGAGTAGGTGCTCAATAAATTGCTGAAAAAATCAAGGGTGTTTATATCACCCAAAATGAGATAAATTTACCCATATGACGTTCTCAAATTGATTCCTCCCTTGATATTTGTGTATCTTCTGCCTGGGACTCAGCGTGAATATTGACCAACCGTATCATGTGGGCTTTTTCTCTCATCAGCAGGCCTGACTCGGCAGATTAGTTTTGTTGTATGTTAGCTCTTCATCTTCTTCTAGAAGTGACTTTTAGCCTCCCCAAAGGGTGATGTTTATGTGACTCTTCTTCATCTTTGGAGGAATAAAACAATTTGCTGGAAGACCTGACTACCCATTTACTTCCTTCACAGTGTCATGAAGGGCTACGTGTTGCATCAGAATTTGCTTGCTGCGTGTGGTGTATGGGAACTGGAAGGAAAGTGTTGAATTGCAGAGAGGAAGTGTAAGGGGCCAGGATTTATACCCAGGAAATCCCTCATAAAACAAGGATTTACGGAACGCACAAAGGCTAAAATCCCTGTCCCTGAGAAACTCAACTAGAGGAAGCCAAAATAATATGGTGGAAAGAGTCTAAACAGGAAATAAAAAAGACTCATGTGACATAGAGCAAGTAACAATTTTCCAGAGTCTCATTTTCTTCATAGATTAGGTAATCTCTAAGATTCTTTCCAGGTCTAAAGTCTATAATTATTTTTCTGACCTTAACTGCACTGATGAAACGTCTATTCTCTTCACCATGGCTTCCGTTCAGCTTTCTTCTGAATACTTGAATTGTGCTCCATGTTCCTCCCTGCATTGCTTTAAGCCCTTACTAATATTCTATGTTCATAGCTTGTTATCATGGCAGCAACTCCTCCTTATTTTGTTAAGATTTAATAACTTAGTCTATTTAAGTTGGAGAATACAGGTGCTATGTTTGGAACAGCAAGTTTGTTTTTTAAATTTAAATTTTATTTTAATTAATTTGTTTTTATTGAAACTTATTGATTATACATACTTGTGGGGTACAGAGTTGAATATCAATATATGTATATGATGCGTGATGATCAAATAAGGGTAATTAGCATACTCATCATTACAAAACTTAATCATTTCTTTGTGATGAGGACATTCAATCTCCTCTCTGCTAGCCATTTGATAACATGCAGTAAATTATTGTTTTTTTTTTTTTTTTCCTTTTTGTCTTTTTTACTGACCGGTAACGGGATCGCAACCCTCGGTGTCACGCCCGTACCGGGGACCGGCAACAGGATCGCAACCCTCAGTGTTGGGCCCGCACCGCGCTCAGCCGGTGAGCGGGAACCGGTCTCCATATGGGATCCGAACCCTCAGTGGGAGCGCCGCTGCACTCCCAAGAGGCACACTCTCCAGTGCACCACTGGGCCGGCCCAAAATTATTGTTAATTATAGATGCCTAGTTCAACTGTATACCAGTAGAGCTTATTTTTCCTATCTGGCTGTTATGTGTCCATTAACCACCCTGTCAGTATCCTTCCTCCCACTCCCCCTTTCCCACCTCTAATAACCACAGTTCTGGAACAACTAGTTTGGTTATGTTATAAAAGATACCCAGAAATTTATCAGGAGCTGCCTTAGAAACACATCAGCCTGGCTGCCTTTAGCTAGTGTCTATAATTTACATATTTACACACCCACTTACTTCCCTGAGTCACAACATTCCACTTAGGACTAGGTGGCTGTGCTTGGCTCTTTCAACTCTAGTTTATCACCTGGAACCATCCTGCTTACCTCATTCCACATGGACATGTAGTCCAATCATAAGCATTAATGAGAAGGCAGGTACTTGTTAGGTGGCATCTCCTTCTTGCTGTCACAGAAGGCTCAAACTCTCACATTATTTGTTCAACATATTTGTTACCAGACCATTGCCTGTTCTGATTCTAAAAAGTTACTGCCTCTCTGAGAAAATTCCTTGATAATTACATATAGGATTGTTGACCCCAGATTCCTATGTGTTTATTAAATTTGAGAGGCAGAGCTTAACAAGGAGGGCAGTGCTTTAAGCTGACAATGGAATACAGGCTGTAAATTACAGGTGAAAATTGAACCAGGATGCAGGGCCTGAGTAGACCTTTTAACTTTTGCTAGTAAATGCAATTGTGTTGAGTCTCTAGAAAAAGGCACTGTCTTATGAGAATAGCATATAAATGTTTAGAGATACTAAGTACCCAAAGGGCAGTATTACTCCTTTTTGTGTTGTTGTTGTTGTTTCAGATGTTTGGCTTACTTTCTGGAATTAGTATCTATCTCATCTGGGTATTTCTTGAGTTCCACTGGGGACTTTTGTTAACAAATACTTCATTCAAATCAAAGGCTAACCAAGACTTTTCATTTCAGAGCTTGTTTCTTGGGGAGACTGATTTACCCCTTGATATATTTTACATAGGGAAATTGAAACTTGGAAAATGCCGGTCTTCACACACAAGGCATGAACTTTTATAATATATAGACAAAACCAAATCTCATTAAGACTGAATGCCTCCTTGGGTGACTCTATCGTCAGATAGAGCCCACCCAGTCCAAGTGTCTCCAACTGGGGTAAGTTTAACTACTGTCTTGTCTCATTCAAGTTCACATGCTGCCAAGGGCTCCCCTTTTATGACTCACTGCTCCTCTGGGTGATTTTTGAATTTCCTGGGATGTCCTCAAGGGGTAGTACATGTGGAATTCAGTTAGCTTTGGGGGATGAGTGGATGTCCAACTGTTAGATGCTGCAGGGTGACGTGTAGGCCTTTGTCAATGGTGGGCTCTCACTCTACAGCTCCTCAGCTTGGCTGATATGTGGTTTTCATTAGAGTAGTATTGGGTGGTAGATGAGTATTGGCTCAGTTCCATGCAGTTGACTGGGATTAGTTACCATGTAGTACCTCCAGGTCCATTCCTTTCGTTTACCAATAGGCTCATCCCCCATTATCATTCTCCTCTCAGTTGCAGCCCAACTGATCCTCGGTTTACCTGGGACATGGAAAGGGAATCATTTGCTTCTCTATTCTCTTTTCAGTCTGTTATTATGACATAAACTCCATGCCCTGACCCCTTCATTCTTGCTATAACTATTCTAATTCTCTGTAAGGCAATGTGGGTGCCTCAGATTAGGTAGGTACAAGGTCACTCCAAGGAAATGTAGGAAAAAAAATTACTAACGTTAATATTTCAAGATACTACTTTAATACATATCTCAATATAACAATACCTGCAAGGGATTCCTTAACTTGGAGTTTTATGAAGTTGTCAAAAGTGAATTACTAACGTTAATATTTCAAGATACTACTTTAATACATATCTCAATATAACAATACCTGGAAGGGATTCCTTAACTTGGAGTTTTATGAAGTTGTCAAAAGTAGCTGTTGGCACAACTGAACCTAGATTGTTAAAAGAAGCCGTCCTTGGTAGAGGCCCTCTACGGGTTCTGTCATCCCTGGGAAGCTGGTGAGAAGGCACACTTGTGTGGCTTAGAGAGGAGCTTAGGTCAGGATCCTGTTCCTCTTGCTACACGTGGCCTGGAGAATTCCTCTTCTAGACACTGAGTCCTTTATCACTGACTCCTGTCTTTACTTGTGCATTGGCTCGAAGTCTGGCCTTAAGCATCGAGCCTTTATCAACTGGTTTCTCTGGGATGCTTCCCCCTCTCTGTGATGCTCTACCAGAATTGGCAATGGATATGCAACACCACGGTTCTCTTTCTATTGGGCTTGCGTCAGTGTCTGGGTCTTCCTTAGCAATAGATTCTTTTCGTGGGACCAGACCTTTTTGTTCCACTTTGGTGATGAAAGAGAAGTTTTAGAGCTTTTTCGGTGGCTGTCTCTCCTTTCTTGTAGTCTCCCTGTGGGCAGTGCCACAGACATCTTTAGTAACAACTTTACACATGTCCTGATGTCATGGTGTGTTGGTGCTTCATCATTTCATTCCCATTCGTCAGTGAATTACATTTACTCTGAAAACCCTGGCCTCAGTTAGGACTAAGAAATTAGCCACCTTGGCTCCTTCTTGATATTTTAATTGTAGGTGTTATATCCTACTCTGAAAGATGAGAACTTAGCTTTCTCTCTCTCTTCCCTACTGCACCTAGCACATATTTGCATACTTCCCGTTCCCCCATCCTCCTGAAGTGGATATATACTTATTTTAGTAGCATCACTATTTGGTGATTTCATTGTGATTATGTAAATGTTATTCTGATTTATCTGAGCCATAACAACATTTCCTTCTCTGTACAACTTTTATTTTCCCCGGAATTAATAATTTCCATGTTTATACATCTGTTGAGTTTTCATTGTGCTTATATCAGGGGTCAGCAGACTATGACTTGTGGCCCAAACTCAGCAGGCCACTTGTTTTTGTAAATAAATTGTATTGAAGTACAGCCATGCCTATTTATTTGCATATTTTCTTTATCTGCTTTTACCCTACAACAGCAGGGTAAAAGGCCGCACCATGCTCAGCCAGTGAGCGAACTGGCCATCCCTATATAGGATCCGAACCCGCAGTGGGAGCGCTGCTGCGCTCCCAGAGCCGCACTCTCCCGAGTGCGCCACGGGGTCGGCCCTTATATAAGTCAACTTGAACTCTGCAAATTTTCAGTATCTCCTCACAATATATTCAGAAATATTCAGTTTTCTATTGGCTTGGGGCAAGCTCTTCTGGAACTTTCTGACTTTGTTTCTGACCTTTCAATCTGCACGGTTGCCCCTGGGCCTGGAACACAGCTGGCAGTCTGCTGTCACCCTTTATCATCCATCTGGGATTCCCTCTACTCTCTTCTGTGGTGAATCCATTGTTAACTGTACTTCATGTCTTATTTTTCCTAGTGTTACTCTTTCATTCTGACGAATCCCTTGCTTCCTGTTAAAGGATGTGTGGGAAGTCAATTTTTTGAAACCTTGCAAGTCTGGGGATGGTTTTTATCTTACCTTCATATTTGACTAATAGTTTGACTGTTGTAAAATTCTAGGTTGGAGAAAATTTTCTTCTGTTTTTGAAATCACTGTTCCTTTATCTTCAGGCTTCCAGTATCATTGTCGAGATGTCTAAAGCCATTCTAAGTCCATGTTTCTTCTATAAGACTTTAATGAAAATCTCTTCAGAGTTCATTGAGTCTTCTCTTTTTCTTAAAGTTCTGCCATTTTACAATGCTGTGCCTTGCTGTGGACCTATTTTCGTCAATTAGGCCAGGCCTTTGGTGGGCCCTTTTATTCTGGAAATTCATCTTCTTCAGTTCTGGAAAGTGTTCTTGAATTATATAATCAACGTTTTTCTCCTGGGGCATGCACTAAGGCAGAGCTTTTTAACTAGGGAAGTGTATAAAATTCCCTGGGAGGATTTTTAGGATATACATGCCCAGGCCCCAGAATTTCTGACTTATATATCTGGGTATGGCTCTCAATATGTATATTCTGAAAAAGCTCTTGGGGTAATTCTGAGAAGCACCTCTGGATAAAAGCCATTACTTTGGGGCAGTAACTCTTTGAGTATGGTCTAAGGAGTGTGGCATCATGGAGCAAAATAGTGTGGAAAAAATAGTCTATGAAATCAAACCCAGGCCTAATAATTCATCTGCAACCACCACACTTAGTTGCTGTGTGATCCTGGGCAAGTATTAAATGGGGATAATGATGATGATGATGATAAACTAGTTTTGGTTTTGTGAGGTTAAATATGAAAGTGCCTATCAAAATGCCTGGCAACACAGTAAGTCCTAGATTTCCTCTCCCAGGCCCCTACATGTGATAGAAGAAAATAGATTAGTGTTAGGATTGCATCTAGTCTTCAAGGGAGCATGTAAATCACAGCCTGTGCTGTATCTGGTTGTATCACAACCTGTGCACTCACACAGCAGGTATTGTGTAAGTGCTCTGGTTGTGAGTAATTCATGCTTTGCATTCTCACAGCACTTGGGAGGTTGCTTTATTCTACATCAATTTGTATGTGTTTAGATCTTACGTCACTCTATAATTGCTCTTAGATAGTTTTGATGGGCATTTTGCCTACCCAGTTGGATGACAAACTAGACAAAGGTAGGGATGTCATCCATTAACTTTGAGTCACCCACAGTGCCTGGTACAGGGTCCTGTAGATCAAACATTTCTATTCTTAGCAATAACAGCTGAAATGAGGCATTTACTCATTCTTCTGATTGGTTGAGGAGATAGACCATGAATAATATAGAGGTTAGGAGTTTAGGAGAATGTGATTACCCACACAAGTATCCAGCATGACGTTCTTAGCAGTTGTCTGGATGGCAACATGATGTTCCTGATTTGTTAGTACTTTGCTTTAAATACCTCTTAGGGAGATGATAGCAATAAGTTATTTATCTGTACTGACTGTTGACTCTGGTTGCCTATTCATTCTGTACTGTTCCTGGGTAATGTTATTGGCATACATAAAATTACAGTATGTAAAACATGCATGTTTTCTATTTTACTCATAAGATCCTTTAGGTCAAGAACCTTGTCTTAATAACTTTCATGTTTTTAGTGCTTAGCATAGTGCCTGACACATTATATAAGCACTCAGCATAAATTTTGTTGAGCAATCTTTATATTTGTACATAATTCTGGGTAATGCTATAGGCCAGTAGTTCTTTGGGATGTTGAGAGTGCATTGGTTTTCAAATATAACATGTGCCTGACACATTATATAAGCACTCAGCATAAATTTTGTTGAGCAATCTTTATATTTGTACGTAATTCTGGGTAATGCTATAGGCCAGTAGTTCTTTGGGATGTTTAGAGTGCATTGGTTTTCAAATATAACTAATTTTTCTCAGACTTCTGAGAGTTTGTGGTCTTTTAGGCATTTAAGTGTAAATATCTGTAATTTTACATTACTGAACAAAGTTATAAAATTTATGTTTATGTTATTTGACTTGGTAGCATTGATACTCAATTTAATACAACAAATTCACTAAACATCTTCTGTTTCAAGTTTCTCTGGAGTTTTACTGTAATTGTAAATTTATTTAGAAATAGAACAATTAAGTTAGGTCTGACATTTGACAATTCAAGCAATTTACAAGTTATGCATTGATAAGTATACTTTAATGAAAAATATTTTTTCTGTGAAATATCTTAGAATTTCATCCCATCTTTAAAAATTAGTTAATTGCCAAATGCTTTTTTTATTGTGGTAAAATTCACATAATATAAAATTCACCATTTTCATCATTCTTAAATATATGATCCAGTGGCATTTAGGGCATTCACAGTATCATACAACTATCACCACTCTCTAGCTCTAGAACATTTTCATCACCCCCCACCCCAAACAGGAGACATTAGACAGTCATTCCCCATTCTCCTCTACCCATAGCTCCTGGCAACCACCAATCAGCTTTCTGTCTCTATGGATTTGCCTGTACGGATTTCTTATAAATAGAGTCATATGTTGTTAAGGCTGAATAATATTTCATTGTATGTCTATTCCATGTTTTATTGATCCATTCATCAGTTGATGGACACTTGTGTTTTTTCCATCTTTTTGCTAGTATGAATAGGGCTGCAATGAACGTTGTTGTATGAGTATTTATTTGAATCTCGGTTTTGAATTCTTTTGGGTATATACCTAGGAATGAAGTTGCTGGGTCATATGGTAATTCTATGTTTGACTTATTGAGGAACCACCAAAAGGCTGCACCATTTTGTATTCCCATCAGCAGTGTATGAGAGTTCTAATTTCTCCATATCCTCATCAACACATTATTTTCTGTTTATTTATTTATTTATTTATTTATATTACAGTCACTACAAATTATTTTAAACTTTGTTACAAATCCTTATCCCTTTGTAAGGGCATATTTATAACTTGACATTGAGTATTTTCTGTGAAAGTTTCGATTTCCGATCTGCTTGTTCTCTGGGCAGAGGGAGCATAGCACTCTGTGTGATTTCTGACTAATGCTAACTGTGCTCTTCAGCTTCCCTGCATTGTGTTGTTTGGGTGTCTGGGAGTGTCAGACCTGCAGTGTAAGTGTTGGTTGCTATGGACAGTTTTCATCTTCATAGGGAAAATTTACAGGTTTGTGGCTAGAGTGAAGACTGTCTTGGAGATTTTTTACCATGTCCAAATAGCTCCATGCTTACAAATATAAGATGAGTAAGCATTCTTTCTGTTTTGGTGTAAGAAAGAATATGTTTATAATAACTCCATTCTTTTGCTAAAAAGAAGCAGTGTCTGTCTTGGTTAGAAAATGATTTTAGACTACAGTATTTGGCAAGTTTAAGAGTTTCACTGTCTATTTTATGATGTTATGATAACATTTTCTCTTTTGAGAGACAAATTTGCACATCAAAATATATAAGGAAATGAATAAAACAATGTTTAAATACATTGTTATGTTCAGCTTAAGATCCCGACCTGAACTTTTGAATAAATATACAAAACAGGTTTTTTAGTTCACCTAGAGGTGATCAAAGCTACAAAATTTATGCCACATTTTCAACTGTCACAGGCTGCTTTTGGAATCCAGAAGAGGTTTTTGAGTTAAGTACAAAGACCCAGAGATAAATATAGAAAGAGAGTGGTCTTTCTTTCTATTGCTTAATGGTCTCCCTTAGAGTATGAGTTAGGTGCTTAGATTGTACAATTAAAAAAAAGTATTGATTGATTAAGGATGTGAGTTAAATATTGGGCTGGTAAGCTGCTATTAACTTTCTTGTGCACTTCCCCAAAGAAGCCCATTAGGTAGAAACACAAATGCATGGAAATCATTTTAACACTACCTGATACATACTATTTGGAAAAAGTTTTGTCTTTGCTGAGAGGGAAACATTTATGACTAGTATAACATACCTCAAAAGATGTGAGACAGTCTTCAAAGTGCTAATAGCTCACCTTACGGGGACAGAAACCATTAGTTAAATAAGAAAATTAATGAAAGACCAGTAGGGAATAAAAAGCAAAGAAAGACTATAATAGTTTTTAGCATATAAACATGGGATTTTAGAAAGCAGTATTATACAATGACATGCATAGTAGGCTTTTAAAAAGTGTTTGTAGAATTAATCTGAATAATGCAGAGAAGAAAATGCTATAAACTGAACTGATCTGAGATATTTAACTTAAGGAACCAAATAATTTAAAGAGGAATCTTTATTTGTTGCTATCTCCAAAGGAGCTCAAGTTCTGCATTTACTTATATTCAGAAATGTTTAGTGCCCTCTACATGCCAGGCACTGAGATGAGAGGTAAGGAGGTGAGCTGATGGATAAGCAGGGAATGAGAGGAGTGCAAACAAAGATGTATTGTCATAGAATATGTACAAAGGTCAGAGCAGACAGGAGGAAGAAAGAGGAGGAGGACATTAACTCTGTCAGTGGCGGCATGTTTAAGAAAATTAACAGAGGGAATGATTTTGAGCTCAGTTTATTTTTTTTCCCCTTTCTTTGCCAGTACTATTTATTGATATTTTTAAAAAAAATTTAATTTAATTTTATTTTATCAATATTATTTTTTTACATTCTATGATATTGCAGAGCAGTTGGGAGGGAGGGGGAGAGGGGAAAGGGGAAGAAATGTGAGGGAAGAAGGAGGAAGGAGGAGGGGTGGGATTGAGCTCTGTGGCACCCCCCCACCTTCATACAGGGGACATGGGGGGGCTTTCAGCAGTGGCTAGGTCATTACTGGACTGGATACAGATTTTGGGGGGTGTGGCAAAAGCCCTCACCTCCCACCTCCCCAGCTTGGGAACTGGGGTCCTTCTTGCTGTAGCTTGGTGGTCATTGCTGGGCTGGTTGCTCATGTTGGGGGGTGTGTGACCAAGGCCCAAGGCCCCCCGCCACCTGGCTCAGGAGAGCCCAAGGTGCTTCCTGAGGAGGTTGAGCTCAGTTTTAAAGGTACATTCTGGAAGACAATGGGAAGGAATTTCTGGGTAGCCAGAACAGCATGAGCTAAGATGCAAAGGCACAAAACAATTCAATATGCTCAGGAAATACAAATAGTTTGGCATTGGTGGTTCTGAAAGTGTAAGGTTTGAGTAGGAATAGTGGAATACAAGGCTGAGAAGATATTCAAAGCCTGGGTCATGGAGGCTTTATATGCCATGATAAGGGGTTTGGAATTTATCCATCAGTAATTGATCAGCTTTAGACAATTGCTTTAAATAGAGGAATGACAATTGGGATTTGGGATTCTTGCTGAGATTTTGTGTGGAGCAGCGTTTTCCCTAGGACCACATACATTAAAGTCGTCTGCAGTGCTTGTTAAAAATTCAGAGCCCTGAAGTCCACTCTGGATTTACTGAATCAGAATTTCTGGGGGGAAACTTGAGAATCTGTATGTTCAACTAGCTTCCAAGAGGATGTCCTTGCACCTTGCAGTTCTAAACTCACAACTCACAGGGGTGGGATTGAGAGGGTGGGCAAGACAGAATGCAGGGAGGCCATCTAGGAGGTAGTGTGATACACCAGGTGGGAAAGTTTGAGGCAGTGACAATGAAGACAGAAGGATAAAGAGAAGATGATGAACTTGAGAGATTTTTGGCGATAAAATCAAATGCAGTTGGTGACTGATTAGACTGTGTGAATAGGAAGGTTTTGAGACAGGTTTCTGGCCTAATTGTCTGGATGATGCACCAACAGTTACTGTTAATGTTTTAATAAGTTATACTTTTCTCTTTAAATATATCACTATAAAATTTGATGCATTAATAAATTTGATTATTGTTTCCTTTGAGGGCCAACTTATTTTGTTGTTGAGTTTTATGGTAGAAATAAATGGAAAAATATGTTAATTTATTGAACTCTATTACAATCAACTTGTCAGGAAAACATTTATTTATTTAGTTGTATCTCTCAAAGTACCTACTTTCTTTTATGAATAAAATGAATAAACAGCTCTATTTCTGATATTTTTGAGAGAACTTATACTTGAAAACTTAAGCTCTAATTTATCACACAACCAAAGCCATTAGACGCCATCAGCCAGTGAGCTGGAGACACAGCGAGGTTTAGTAGTTTGATTTTTCAAGTTATGTAAAACCTAACAAAATTGTTACGTATGTACATGTGTCTCTGTCCCTTTTCTATTTTTTTCTTTCTGGTCTTGTCCTGAAGAAGAGACTCCTTACATACTACTTGTGTCTATTGTTGCTACTAACTATTGTACAGACAGATGAGAACCAAAGCTATGATTCTTTTTTTTTTTCCAGGAGAAAGTGTGAATGCAGTCCTCCACTACCACAAATTATGCAGTCAAGCTTCTCACATTTGGGGAAATCACAGGGGTCAGTACATCCGGAGTGCAGTGGATAAGCCTTGCCCTGGGAAAACCACTTTCGTGATCATGGTGTCTCCCCTGGCAGGTAAGTACCAAAGCTATAATTATTTTAGGAGTGTGGCGATTAGAATGCTCACCCATCTCTGTGCTCCCTAAACTCCCCAGCCTCCCGTGCAGTTAGGTTGGCCATGCGACTAAGTTCTGGCTAACGGAATGTGGGTGGAAATGACGTATTCCACTTGAAGGCTGCATGATCTTCCATGCTTTGAATCTAAAACATCCTCTACCACCTTCCATGTTCTCCTTGTCATATTCCTAGTCCTCTTAAAGACCTTCAGATATCTGCATCAGACTTTGTGTGAACAAAAAGCACTTTTATTATGTTAGGCTAAGGTTCTAGTTTATTCTGTAGCATAGTATTGCCTATTCTGATCAATGCATGAGGGTATTTTTAATTTTATAAGTGACTACTAAGGGTATTTAAGTCATAAATGAAGGAAACTGATGATGGAATGACAGGCAATGGGGTGACTCTTTTCGGATAAAGGGGAACTCTTTTGATATGGCCTTAAGTCACATCGTGAAGACTACCCTTCTTGAGCCCTGAGGATATCGCCTTGATATCAGAACTTGTCTCTTGCTTGCTTGGTCCTGCTCCCATCATTTTCAGTCTTTTTAAATTTTGCATTTGCAAAATGGGGTGATTAATACCCATGTACTAGAACTATTGTGGAGATAAAGAGATGCCATATGTAAAATGTCTAGACCAGCGCCTAGCACATAGCAGGTGCCAGAGCCATCCTGGGAGAGCATGAGAAATACGATCCCATAATTAACTTTGTAAATTTCTGATGTGATTCACAGATGGGTGTTATTTACATTAGTGACATCTAGTAGTTTTAAAATTCATATTTAAAATTTGAACTTTCTAAATTTCAATGTCATAGGGCTTTGACTGCCCTGCCCAAATGGATTCATGGATAAGTGCCCAGTAAATGGGAGCTATTGTTATTTAAAAAAAAATGTTCTTCAGGCTTAGGCCTGTTAGCTGGGCAGTGGTGTGCAACTGATTGGATTGAGGCCAGTCTGACTGATTTGTTCTAAAGGCCAGAAAAACTGGACTGAGCCATGGGCGTAATAACTGTGTTCTAATCATGTTTATCCTCAAACTGTTTCTTTCTGTAAACAATAGCAGGAAGATCATTGGATGGGGGTGGGCTGGTGGATTTCAAAACCTGAGATCAGACCTCCACAGTTCCCAGCGTTACTACTGTGTGACAATGCAAACTTCCTTAGCCTCCCCAGCTTCCTCACTTTTGAAATGAAAGCATTGGACTGAGGATCTTTATGTGTCCTTTCTCTAACTGATTATAACCCAAACGTAATTAAAGTCCCACATGGCTCAGTCTCTGTACAAGAATGAATTCAAAGAAATGGTCTGATAGCTAAAAAGTAATTAGTGTTATCAAATATATATATATATATTTTTTTTCCGTGTCCGGCAACGGATCGCAACCCTCAGTGTCGCCCCCGTACCGGACCGGGACTGGCAACGGGATCGCAACCCTCGGTGTTGCTCCCGCGCCTCGCTCAGCCAGTGAGCGGGAACCGGTCTGTATGTGGGATCCGAACCCTTGGGCGGGAGCGCCGCCGCGGCCATCAAATATTTTTTCAGTCTCTCAATAAACCGCCAAAGTGGGATGTGCATTTTTTTGGCGGGATATTCTTTCTTTCTTTTTTTAAAACAGCTTGCTATGGTTTGAACTCCCAAAGTTCATGTGCAGGAAACTTAATCCACAATGCAACAGTGTTGAGAGGTGGGACCTTTAAGAGGTGGTTAGGTTATAAAGGCTCTGCCCTCATGAATGGATTAATGCAGAAATGGGTTAGTTATCACAGGAGTGGGTTCCTGATAAAAGGGTAAGTTCAGCCCTCTTCTCCACCGCCATGCATGCACTCTTGCCCTTCCACCTTCCAACAGGGATGACAAAGCAAGAAGGCCCTCATTAGATGAGGCCCCTTGACCTTGGACTTCCCAGTCTACAGAACTGTGAGAAATAAATCTCTGTTCTCTATAAATTACCCAGTCTCAGGTATTCTGATATAGCAGTGCAAAGTGGACTAAGTTTTATTGAGATATAATTCACATACCATACAATTCACCCCTTTAAATTATACAATTCAAAAAGATGTTAGTATGGGGTATTCATTCTTAATGCAGAAAAAGAATCTTAAAATCTCTCCTTCACTGTCATCCTTATTCTCTTCCACTTAAGTATAAGGTGCTTCCCAAACCTCTGAATCTCTAGTGGACAGTTTCTAATCCTACAAACTCTCCCTGGCACTCATTCCACATGACTTCTGGTCTCTTTCCCTTCTTCCTCCTCCTGCTACCTCTCTCAGCCCTTTAATATATACATCAACTGGCACTTGTCCACTTTCCTATTTTCTCACTATTTGCTCTTTATTTAGATTTTGAGCAACAAAGGAGTGTCCAAAGCAACCTGGACAGGAGAAAAAATTTTCCCCTTTTGCCATATAAGGGGATTGTGGGGTCTGGAGGGAAGACTGTGAAGTCTCACACTTAAATATTTTTATTCCTGTTGCTCTGTGGGCACAGCATGACTTGTTCTCCAACTTGTTCTTCCTCCTTGCAGTTCCAGCCATCTCTGCCATCATGCATAACTGGAAACACAGTGCTACTTCTGAGGAAGGCCTAGAGTTTCAGGGGACAAACTGTTGAATTAATTCCTACCAGATTGACACAGATCGGCTTGTCTTATTTGTGCTGTAAAACTGCAAGCCTGCACTGGCATTAGTTTCCACTTCTACCTAAGTTGAGCGGGGCTCTTGGTAGCATCTCTGGGATGACATGGGTGTGTCTGTGCAGTGGAGGCCTGCTCTTGCCTGCCACGGCAGGCCCCTGCCTGATGAGACCACGCCAGGCCTCTCAGCTCCCAGTGAGTCATCACCATGTAGTGTGAAAATGTCCCCATTATCCAGTTTGTTCAATGTGTTGTTTTACTGAATTCTGTACTGATGAAATCGATTAAAGAATACATATTTATTAAGCACCTGCTGTATTCAAAACATACCCTAAGTATTCCACGTAATGCGTGGTCCTTAGCCTCATGTTGTTTTAAAAAGGGGGTGTATATAAAAGCACATTGACATCATATTAGGACTAAAAAGAAGCTTATCTTTTAGGACAAATTTGCAGTTTTTTTAAAATTGAAAATATCTTTGTAGTAGATTGATTAATAAATAATATATTGCTTATTGTAATTTTTGTTGTAATACAGAGAAGCAAGAAAAAGAAAGTATAAAGGATGAGAAATTCTGCTTCCTAGAAATAACTATTGTTAGAGTTTTGATGAACATTCTTCAGGACATCTTGCTATGCATACATACACACATGTATTATACATACATAATTTTACATAAATGGATTTATAATATACTTACTATTTGTAATCTTTTTTTTTTCACTCAACAGTTTGTCAGGAACTGGTTTCCCTATCAACAAATTAGACCGACATCATTATATTTAATTGTAGCAGAATGTTCAATTGTACCACCATAATTTATTTAGCCAATCCTCTATTAGTGGAAATGTAAATTATTTCCAATTCTTTATAATATTATAAACAAGCATTGCATTGTGTCCATTTATGCCTTTAGCATAAATTCTGTGGAGGTAGACTTACTGGGTCAAAGGATATGAGAGGTTAGACGTTTGATACATAGACCACACTTCCCTCAAAAGCTGACCCCCTTAATTTGGCTGCTCTTGATGCCTGCCTATATCTTCTTCATCCACTCTGGAGGCCCCTCAGATGGAACAACTTTATGACCTCTTGTGTGTCTCTGCCAAGGATGTTCTGTAGCTATGGAGCCCACCCACATGAGAGAAGCAGGAAGTGCCAAAGAATCCGGGGGGTTAATGTGACCCCTAACTAATAGATGATAGAATAGATGATGGAATAACTGGTGGAATTAATGCCCCAGTTTCCTTGCCTGTCAGTGGGTCTATTGTAAGGTGTATTCTGTACAGTCCCTGGGGGAATTCAGTCTAGTTGACTGCAGTGATCTTCTNTATAAAGGATGAGAAATTCTGCTTCCTAGAAATAACTATTGTTAGAGTTTTGATGAACATTCTTCAGGACATCTTGCTATGCATACATACACACATGTATTATACATACATAATTTTACATAAATGGATTTATAATATACTTACTATTTGTAATCTTTTTTTTTTCACTCAACAGTTTGTCAGGAACTGGTTTCCCTATCAACAAATTAGACCGACATCATTATATTTAATTGTAGCAGAATGTTCAATTGTACCACCATAATTTATTTAACCAATCCTCTATTAGTGGAAATGTAAATTATTTCCAATTCTTTATAATATTATAAACAAGCATTGCATTGTGTCCATTTATGCCTTTAGCATAAATTCTGTGGAGGTAGACTTACTGGGTCAAAGGATATGAGAGGTTAGACGTTTGATACATAGACCACACTTCCCTCAAAAGCTGACCCCCTTAATTTGGCTGCTCTTGATGCCTGCCTATATCTTCTTCATCCACTCTGGAGGCCCCTCAGATGGAACAACTTTATGACCTCTTGTGTGTCTCTGCCAAGGATGTTCTGTAGCTATGGAGCCCACCCACATCAGAGAAGCAGGAAGTGCCAAAGAATCCGGGGGGTTAATGTGACCCCTAACTAATAGATGATAGAATAGATGATGGAATAACTGGTGGAATTAATGCCCCACTTTCCTTGCCTGTCAGTGGGTCTATTGTAAGGTGTATTCTGTACAGTCCCTGGGGGAATTCAGTCTAGTTGACTGCAGTGATCTTCCGCTGATTAATTCACTTGTTATTTGCTTTTCTCCCTTACTGCCTGGCTTCTCCACTTCTTTACTGGGCTTCCTGGGACTTTTACTCAAATCCTAGTCTCAGAGTCTGGTTTTGGGGGAACCCAAATGAAGATATCCTTCATATTACAGATGAAAAGTGTGGTAGGTAGAATAATGGCCCCTCTAAGACATCCCTGTCTTAATCCTAGTAACCTGTGAAAATGTTACCTTACGTGGCAAAAGGGACTTTGCAGATATAATCACACATGCAATCACATATTAAGAACCTTGAGATGGGAAGGTTGTCCTGGATTATTTGGGTGGCTCCAAAATCACAAAAGTCCTTAAAAGTGAAAGAGGGAGGCAGAAGGGGAGAGTCAGAGGAGATTGAAGAGTGGTCAGAGAGATGCAGTATTGCTGGCTTTGAGAGTGGAGGAAGAAAGCCATGAGCCAAGGACTGAGGGTGGCCTCTAGAAGCCGGAAAAGGCAAGAGAAAGGATTTTCCCCCTAAAACTTCCAAAAAGGAAAATAGCCCCGCTGACACCTTGGTTTTAGCCCAGTGAGGTCTGTGTTGGACTTCTAACCTACAGAACTACACAATAATAAATTTGTGCCAAGTTTGTGGTAATCTCTTATGGTAGCAATAGAAAACTAATACAAAATGTTAAACAATAGAAGGCAGTTGATGCCAGAAGCATCATATGGCAGTGCTTATTATTCCAAAACGGGCATGGATCATGAGACTGAGGGAAGGAGGAAATCATGAAATGCATTTCTTCCTCTTGAGTGCAGGGTGTTTGCTTGTGGTGAGTTTAGAGTAGATGGCTCCATGACCACTAAATATAGTGGCCAGAAACTCTTCCGACAAGCAGAGGGTTTGTGTGAGTTTTTACTTAACTTAAAATTCTGTCAGGTTTCTGAAAGCTTTAGTGTGTATAAAAATTATTGGGGAAAATAAGTTAAAAAGATCATCTGGGGAATTTGTTCAAAATGCAGATTCTTGGATTCCTTTTGCCTGAGGTTGTGATTTAAAAGTCTGAAATGAGGCANTAGATGGCTCCATGACCACTAAATATAGTGGCCAGAAACTCTTCCGACAAGCAGAGGGTTTGCGTGAGTTTTTACTTAACTTAAAATTCTGTCAGGTTTCTGAAAGCTTTAGTGTGCATAAAAATTATTGGGGAAAATAAGTTAAAAAGATCATCTGGGGAATTTGTTCAAAATGCAGATTCTTGGATTCTTTTTGCCTGAGGTTGTGATTTAAAAGTCTGAAATGAGGCGCAGAAATTTGCAGTTAGAACAGGTTATTCTGACACATGTTGCTTTAGGGTATTCTCCAACTGGAAATCTCTGCTCCTTGGTGGCTGGGTTAGGGTCTCCATGGCACCTACTTTGTTAGAAAGGTGGTGTAGGCAAGATCAGATGGGAAGGGAATCACTAGAAATTACTACTATATTATGTGTAAAAATCCTAGTTTTGTTTCTGTTTGTGGGAATCAGTTACAACACTTATTAGTGTCAACGAGAAACCCCATTATAATAGATGGGGGTGGCCTGTGTCACCAGAAAGGGAGCATCTGGTCCCCTAGGCCCCTGAGGATTGTCTTATCTTCTGGTTGGTTTGCCTACAGTAGCATTTTTCTTTTGGCTGATGATCCTATCATTTGCAGATGACCTTGGAGAGCGAGGGCAGTTCTGCTGTTATTAGCAGGATGCTGCAAACTCAAACATTTGGCATATCCTGAGGATTACAGATGTGCTGAAGGGTGCCTTGGATCTCTTCCAGTGAGAGCCATGGAGGTCACCTGAAAAGAGTGCTTGCCTTTGCCTCATGCCTTTTTGAAGGAGGCTCTGTGCTTGTCTAGATTCACGCAGCTCTCTGAAATGTCAGAAGATAAGAAATGCCTCTCAGCATGAAAGCTTCCAGACACATATGTGACAAGAAATTTGGCATCAGCTTTACAAGTGTCAGATGTCTAGGATAAAGCAATATGGGTATAGTATTTCTGGTGCTATTTTGGTGCCTTGTGCATGAGCCTGCAGCATTAGGAAACTGCTTTTCAGCTTTGGGTGATAGCCTTACTGGCACTGGGCATGCATGTCTGAAAGTAGTTGGGTTGCATACTAGTTATGGGCCACAGCAAGTCAACTAGAGTGGTGGTACCAAGATTCAAGGGGGTGCCCTTGAAGGACTCGGGCATTTCATAGCCTGTGATGACTTGGGTGGCACAACCACAGAGTCTCTCATCATATGGTGCCATGAAAGCATTAATCAACTCTTACAACACCTGTGCAAAGTTGGTAAACAGTCTTATCCTCGCTTTTCAGGTAGGGAACTAAAGTGTGGAGAGGTCCATCAGACAGGGTCATAGACTGAGTCAGTTTACCCATCTTATTGTTGAATTACATTAGATGAATGATATCAGAATGAATTTCTACTTTATATAACTCAGGAAATATGTCTCCTGGCAGGAGAGCATTTTTGGCACTTTGTGACTTGCTGAAAGACTTGAAGTTCCCAGTCTGGCTGTTCACTGGTTAAGAGCAAATGCCTGGGGCACTTGGCTTAATGACTGCCATAAGCAGTGCGAAAAAATGTGTAAGAAAAAACAAAATATGGTAATGTAGAGATGTTGTTATGGCAATAATATCCAATAGTAATATTGCATATAAATTCTGAGTGATAATACATCCTCCTCACCCAAGGTATTTGACATGGACTGGGTCCTTTTTTAATTTAATTAATTTATTTTTTAAAAATCCAGTAATGAGCTGTGGACATCATAGTTTCAGAAGGTCAGAAAGAACTTGGAGTGGAGAGTCTCCTGAATGATTCAAACGTGGAAAAAGAAGATCTGTGAGAAAAGAGGAAGGCACTGCTATTAACTTGGAGAAAGAAGGCCGATGGAAAATTATGTGGTCTCTAAATATATCACAAAGTATTCTTTTGTAGAAGATGGCTTAATTTTCCATTGATGACAAAACTTGAAAAAGTGGGTATATCCCAGAGCGTAGAGGGTTTAAAGAGTCATAGGAAAGAGTTTTCTGGTGTTGAGGATGGTTAAAACCCAGAATTGACTACCCAGAAAGGAATTTCCCTTTTCTGAAGGTCTGTTACAAATAGGCTAAATCAGAAAGACATAACTGAGGTTAACAGCTTCAGATGGCATTCCCAGCACCCTAAGATGGGCTGCCTGGTATTGATGGTGGTAGGATCACTTTTCTTTCAATTTTTTATTTTATTTTATTTTATTTTTTTAAAAGATGACTGGTAAGGAGATCTTAACCCTTGGCTTGGTGTTGTCAGCACCACTTTCAGCCAGTGAGCTAACCGGCCATCCCTTTTTAGGATCCGAACCCATGGCCTTGATGTTATCAGTACCACACTCTCCTGAGTGAGCCACGGGCTGGCCCTCTTTCAACTTTTTAGTGTGAAATAATTTTAGACTTCCAGAAGAGTTGCAAAATTAGTACACAGAGTTCCTGTACATCCTCCACCCAGCTTCTGATGTTAATATTTTACACAACCATTGTACAATTATCAAAACTAAGAAATTACTATTTCTATAAAATGTGATAGGGGCTTTGAGGAGAGGTGGAATAGGTAGAGATCTGGACTTCCACAAATCCTTCAACAGAGTAGATAACTTTTATTTGTTTGATATGTTGGAATTCACAAGAGATTTTATTTAAATGAATGGTTCTATTGCAAAAATTTGAAAACCATAGATCTAGGAAGAAAGATAGACTGACCTCTACTACTAGGATTTTATGCCTTTGATAATTATTTCACTTGTCAAATAGTCAGAGGGTAAATGTGTTTGGTGGAGATATTTATTGACACAACTCGATGGCACACACACATTTTTGTTGTTGTTTTTTTGATTTATTCGGGCTTGTCCTGCCATAAATAGGGTCTTTATATCTGCTTTCTCCCCAGCACCAACCACAGTGACTGGCACATAGCCTATGCTTAATTAATATTTGTTTAATGAAATCATATAGGAATGTTCACCCTTTTCTCATTTATTCACAAGGCTTTCTCCTTATTCAAATATCTACTCAGACCTTCCCTGACCACCCTATCTACAGAACATTCCATCCAACAACCTCAGAATATTCATTCTTCTCATCAGCACATGGGNATTCACCAATACTGAACATGCAGAAAGAGAAATCAAGAAAGCCTGCCCATTTACCATAGCCACCACAAAAAATAAAATACTTAGGAATTGAGTTAACCAAGGATGTGAAAAATCTTTATAATGAGATCTACAAACCACTGCTGAGAGAAATTAGAGAGGATACAAGAAGATAGAAAGATATCCTATGCTCTTGGATTGGAAGAATCAACATAGTGAAAATGTCCATACTACCCAAAGTGATATATAAATTCAATGCAATCCCCATCAAAATTCCAATGACATTTCTCTCAGAAATGGAAAGAACTCTCCAGACATTTGTATGGAATAACAAAAGACCTCGCATAGCCAAAGCAATGCTGAGCAAAAAAAAATAAAGCTGGAGGCATTACTCTACCTGACTTTAAACTATACTACAAAGCTATAATAACCAAAACAGCATGGTACTGGTATAAAAACAGACACATTGATCAATGGAACAGAATAGAGAATCCAGAAATCAACCCACACACTTACGGCCATCTGATCTTTGACAAAGGCACCAAGCCTATTCAATGGGGTCGGGACTGCCTCTTCAGCAAATGGTGCTGGGAGAACTGGATATCCATATGCAGGAGAATGAAACTAGACCCATACCTCTCACCATATACTAAAATCAACTCAAAATGGATTAAAGATTTAAATATACACCCTGAAACAATAAAACTTATTAAAGAAAACATAGGAGAAACACTTCAGCAAATAGGGCTGGACACAGACTTCATGAATACAACCCCAAAAGCACGGGCAACCAAAGGAAAAATAAACAAATGGGACTATATCAAACTAAAAAGCTTCTGCACAGCAAAAGAAACAATTAACAGAGCTAAAAGACAACAAACAGAGTGGGAGAAAATATTTGCAAAATACACATCCGACAAAGGACTAATATCCAGAATATATAAAGAACTCAAACAACTTTACAAGAAAAAAACAAGCAACCCAATCAAAAAATGGGCAAAAGAGCTAAGCAGGCATTTCTCTAAAGAAGATATACAAAAGGCCAACAGTCATATGAAAAAATGCTCAACATCACTCAGCATCCAGGAAATGCAAATCAAAACCACACTGAGATACCATCTCACCCCAGTGAGGATACTAAAATCCAAAAGACTTTGAACGATAAATGCTGGCGAAGTTGTGGAGAAAAAGGAACTCTCATACATTGTTGGTGGGAATGCAAAATGGTGCAACCCCTATGGAAAATGGTTTGGAGGTTCCTCAAACAGCTGAAGATAGAGCTACCATACGATCCAGCTATCCCACTACTGGGAATATACCCAAAGGAATGGAAAACATCAAGTCGAAGGTATACCTGTTTCCCAATGTTCATTGCAGCACTCTTCACAATAGCCAAGAGCTGGAATCAACCCAAATGTCCATCATCGGATGAGTGGATACAGAAAATGTGGTATATCTACACAATGGAATACTACTCAGCTATAAAAATGAATGAAATACTGCCATTTGCAACAACATGGATGGACCTTGAAAGAATAATACTGAGTGAAACGAGTCAGGCAGAGAAAAAGAAATACCACATGTTCTCACTTATTGGTGGGAGCTAAAAAAAAATAAAAACAAAAAACAAATCAATTCACTCACATACACACACACACACACACACACACAAAAAAAAAAAC
>NW_007730345.1:117359-122536 GCF_000696425.1 Galeopterus variegatus
ATGCCTATTAAGATCCTTTGCCCATATGATCCAGCTATCCCACTGCTGGGAATATATCCAAAGGAATGGAAATCATCAAGTCGATGGTATACCTGTTTCCCAATGTTCATTGCAGCACTCTTCACAATAGCCAAGAGCTGGAATCAACCCAAATGTCCATCATCGGATGAGTGGATACAGAAAATGTGGTATATCTACACAATGGAATACTACTCAGCTATAAAAATGAATGAAATACTGCCATTTACAACAACATGGATGGACCTTGAGAGAATTATATTATGTGAAACGAGTCAGGCACAGAAAGAGAAATATCACATGTTCTCACTTATTTGTGGGAGCTAAAAATAAATAAATAAATACACACACACACACACAAAACCACAAAAACAAAAACAAAAACAAAAAACGGGGGGGGGAAGAAGACATAACAATTGCAATTCCTTGAAGTTGATATGACAAACAAACAGAAAGGACATTGTTGGGAGGGGGGGGGGAGAGGGAGAGGGGAGGGAGGTTTCGGTGATGGGCCACAATAATCAACCACATTGTATATCAACAAAATAAAATAAAATAAAATAAAATATTTAAAAAAACAAAAACAAAGAACAAATATCTACTCAGGCCTTCCCTGACCACCCTAACTAAAGTAAAATAACATTTTTCTTATTTATTTATTTATTTAAATGTATTGATTATGCATATTTATGGGGTACAGTTATATTTCAGTACATGTATACAATCTGTGATGATCAGATCAGGGTAATTAGCATATTCATCATTACAAAACTTAATCATTTCTTTGTGATAAGGACATTCCATCTCCTCTCTTCTAGCCATTTGGTAACATGCAATAAATTATTATTTTTTATTTTTAGTTTAATTTTTTAAAATTCAATTTTATTTATATTTATTTTTGTGGGGTACAGTGTGTTGTTTCAATACATGCATATCCTGCACAATGATTCACTTAGGGTAGACAGCATAGTTTTGTCCCCATTAGTTCTCCCCTAATCTCACCCCTTGCCCCCACAACCCTGACCGCTCCCAGCCTCTGGTAACCATTATACTCTCTACTTTTTTTTTTTTAAACACAAAGATTAACATCCTTATTGCAAAAAGGACTGTTAAAAATGAATTAGAAAAATCTAAGCAGAAATTTGATGAAGGACATGAGCAGGTAAGTCACACACCCCAAAGAATCTGGTTGCGGGTGGGGGCGGGGCTGGCCCAGCCCCTGTCTCAGGAGCCCAGGTGTCAGCTGGTTCAGTTGCTGGCCTGGATGTGTGGCAGGGGTGGGGCAAAGGCCCATGGCCACCCCTCTCTGAAGACCCTTGGGCATCAGACTGGCTCTATTGCTAGCCTAGATATGTGGTGGCAGGGGTGGGGCTGAGGCCTGTGACCCTTGTCTCTCAGGACCCCCCAAATTATTGTTAATTGTAGACATCTAGCTCAGGTGTACACTCACAGAACTTATTTTTCCTATCTAGCTGTTTTGTGTCTATTAACCACCCACTAGCTATCCCCTTCCCCCTCCCCCTGTCCTGCCTCTAGTAACCACGGTTCTACTCTCTCCTTCTGAAAGTTGAACTTATTATTATTATTATAAAACAACACTTTTCTTTTTTTTTTTTTTTCCTTTTTGTCTTTTTTTGTGACCGGTAATGGGATCGCAACCCTTAGTGTCACGCCCGTACCGCGACTGGCAACGGGATCGCAACCCTCGGTGTCGCGCCCGCATCGCGCTCAACCAGTGAGTGGACCCGTCTCTATATGGGATCCGAACCCTTGGCGGGAGCGCCGCCATGCTCTCAAGCACCACACTCCACCGGCCGGCCCTAAAACAACACTTTTCTACCATCTCTCTCTCTTTTTTTACTTTTTGTTTGTTTGTTCGTTTTAATTCAGACTACTTATCACTACCTGAAAGATAATTTGTTTGTTCATATGTTTGTTAAAAGTGTATGGTCTGTCTCCCACTAACAGTAAGCTCCTTGAAGACAATGTTTTGTTGATTCCCTAGGCCTAGATTGGTATCTGGTACCTGGGAACTTACACAAACTACTGTTGAAAGAATGATGGATGCAGACATGGTCATCTGTACTTTGAAGATACAAGTAGTCAACTTTAGAAAGTTTCACTTAAGCATCTTTGAATTCACAATTTATGGGAACTGTGTGATTATTTTTTCAATTAGATCATTGTATTTATAAATTTACTTTTGCCTTTCACTGATGTTAGAAAATTATTTTTTATTTTAATCTCAAATAGTGATCCTGCAGCTGGTAACCTAATAGGAATACTTTTGAAAGAAAAAGGACAGATTCTATGAAACTCTCTGAGCTCTAAGAAAGATGATAACTGCATGCCAGATAGTTTCATTGTCATTATTAATTAGTATTATTATGCAAAAGTGAAAGAATCACACAGCCCTGTCAGTGTCATGGGAATCACAGCACCAACCAGATTAACAGGAACTTAGATCCTACTAAAACAATTAAAATCATTTAGAATATTATGCATGTTGGCATCTCACAGTATGACAATTGAACCATCAACCCAACCTGATCTATAGCTGAGAAGGCCTCAAAATGGTCTTCTTATGTGTGTATGTATATGTGACTGAAGTGTCTGATATGTATCTATTTAAAAATTTTTGTGTGTGTGCACATATAGGCAGCAGAGTGGTACAGTAGAAGAGTTCTGGGACCCTAAAAAATTTCTTTGTGCACTAAGGCAAATAGGAAAGTCCTCATAATGACTCAGTTGTGCAATATTTAGGAGAGGGAGGAATTAGGACATCTCAGTTTGGAGCTCTGCATTTAAAGATAATGCATTTAAAGAGTGAGAGCTGGACAGAGGCTTCCCATTAGTTATGGAGTATGGTAGGCAGAATAATGGCTCCCCAAAGATGTCAGAACCTCAGAACCTGTGAAATAGGTTATGTGGCAAAGGAGAATTAAGATTCAGATGAAATTAATGTTGCTAATCAGCTGACCTTGTGATGGGGAGATTATCCTGGATTATCCGGGTGGGTCCAATGTAATCACCAGCATCCTTAAAGTGAAAGAGGAGGGGCAGAAGAAAGTGTCAGAGAGAAGTGATGTGAGAAAGGCCCAACCAGCCACTGCTGGCTTTGAATTTGGAAGAGGGTCATGAGTCAAGGAGCTGGAAAAGGCCAGAAGTTAGATTCTCCCCAAGAGCTTCCAGAAATAGACACAGTCCTGTCAATGCCTTGATTTTAACGCATTGAGACCCATTTCTGACTTCTGGCTTCCAGAACTATAGAAGAATATATTTTTGTTGTTTTAAGCCACTAAGTTTATGGTAGTTTGTTATTGCAGGAATAGGAAACTAATATACTGAGCCTTATTCACACCCCTTTGCGACCCTCCACCATCTGATCCCACCCAACCTACCCAAGTTTAACTCCCTTTACTCCCCAACAATGTCTTCTGCTCTTGTTGGATCAGTTTCCTGCCTCCCTTCACATACTCATTCCCACCCCCTTGCTGTTCCTCCTTCTGTGGGTTTCTCTGATTGGGAAAGAATTTCTCCTTCTAGCTGGAATGAATCTGTGTGCACGTGGTTTATTTTTCCCATGAACTGCTAGGCCAACCTTGATCCCTCTGACTCTTCAGATGACCAGATGTTAAAAGATTTCAGTCAAAATGGATTGAGTTTCTGCCACGTGCTAGCGCTGATGTCGTGAGGATGAGGAAGATAAAAAGACTTACTTTTATGGACACACACATTGACTAGTTGAGGAAATACACACAGAAGCAGTTACAAAACTGTGCCATGTGTTATAGATGAGATATATTTAGGGTACCAGAGGAATGAAGGGAAAGGATGCTTGGCTGCCTAGTGGGGCATGAGGGTCACAGACTGGGTTTAAGTAAAACTTCTCAGATAAGGGGATGTGTGGGTTGAGTCATGAATAGCGAGAAGCTACGGGAAAAGCTGTTTCAGGCAGAGAGAACAGCTAGTTCAAAGGAGAGAGGTATATTTTATGCAGGGACTACAAGTTGTTTGGGGTAGCAATGGGGGTTAAGGAGAGACTGACAAGAAGTTGGGCTAGGAAGATAGGCAGAAGTCAGACATCAAATGGTTTTATAGGTCGTGCTAAGTGGTTTGTAGGTAGTGAGGAGCCACCAAGGGTTTGGGTGATAGAATGATTTGCATTTCAGGAAGTTTTCTCTGGTAGCCACAGGCAGAATGCATGTGAAAGGGTTGAGGCTAAAGGCAGAAAGAGAATGGTTGGGAGGCTAGGGGAGGAATCATTACAGTCTTTGGGAGAAGTCATTAAGGCCTGAACTAAAGCACTAATAGAGGCTTAGGAGAGGGGGAAAGTGGCATGAGAAACATTTAGGAGGGAGAATCAACAGTAAGGACATTGTGGAGTGGATGACCAGGTGCGTGGTGGTACCACTCTTTGAGATAGGAAAGTTGATTTTGTGAGGAAAATCAAGTATCTAGGTTAATATTGAATTTGAAGTGTTCACAGAATATGAAGACATATATGCCCAGCAGGCAGTTGGTTATCAATTTCAGGCAAAGGATTTAGGCTGGAGACAATTTTGGGATCATTAGTATACGGGCGAGTATGCAAGAAGAGAAGGCAGAACTGTGTAAACATGTAGGATGGGAATAAATGGTTCAGTAAATTTTAGGACACCCAGGAGACAGTGGTGTCTCAGTGTCTTAGTCAGTTTGGGCTGCTATAACAAAAATACCATAGATGGATTGCTTAAACAAGAGAATTTATTTCTCAGTTTGGGAGTCTGGGAAGTCTGAGATCAAGGTGCGGGCAGATCTGATGTCTGGTGAGGACCCTCTTCCTGGTTTGCATCCTTCTCATTGTATCCTCAGGTGGCGGAGAGAGAGAGGGAGAGAGAGCAAACTGTCCTGTGTGTCTTTTTACAAGGGCTCTAACCCATTTATGAGGGCTCCACCCTCAAGTCCTGATTAGCTTTCAAAGGCCCCACCTCCTAATACCGTAACTTTGGGGGTTAGGATTTCAGCATATGAATTTGGCTGGGGGAGGAGGCAAAAACATTCATTCCATTGCAACCAGGAACAGAGAAAGGGGTGTGTGACAAGGAGGTTTCAACAGCATGGAAAGCCACTGAGAGGCTCAATAGAATGACAAACATTTTTGTTATATCTGGGTAACC
>NW_007730345.1:122598-126678 GCF_000696425.1 Galeopterus variegatus
AGAGAGAGAGAGAGAGAGAGAGAAAGAGAGAGAGAGAGAAAGAGAGAGAGAGAGAGAGAGAAAAAGAGAGAGAGGGAGGGAGGGAGGGAGGGAGAGAGAGCAAACTGTCCTGTGTGTTTTTTTACAAGGGCTCTAACCCATTTATGAGGGCTCCACCCTCATGTCCTGATTAGCTTTCAAAGGCCCCACCTCCTAGTACCGTAACTTTGGGGGTTAGGATTTCAGCATATGAATTTGGCTGGGGGAGGAGGCAAAAACATTCATTCCATTGCGACCAGGAACAGAGAAAGGGGTGTGTGACAAGGAGGTTTCAACAGCATGGAAAGCCACTGAGAGGCTCAATAGAATGACAAACATTTTTGTTATATCTGGGTAACCTTGTTGCAAGAGTTTTATTGAGGTCGTGGGAGTGGAAGTCAGAGGTTGAGAGTGAATGAGAGTTGAGGAAGTGGAAAAAAGCTAGGTGACCAGCATTTCCAAGAAGCTGGGCTGTGGGAAGTCAAAGGCAGAGAGCAATGGGAGAGATTTAAACAATCTCTGGGAAGTGCTTAGAGGGAAGACCTTTTGAGAAAAAACTGTTAAAGATCTAGGAGAGAGAGGGAGAAGAAGAGAGGTAGGGAAAGGGAGAGTGGAGAGGAAGAGTTATTAGAAACTGAAGAAGGCAGATAATCTAGTATTGGTAGAGTCTAGCTTTGGATGAGAGGAGGCTTCCTGATATGACGCAGGTTAATTTATAGGTTGTGGAGTGGAACTGGGTAAAACAAGTTGAAAGAATTCACAATCAGTAGCCACCTTATAGGAATTGTGGGTCATATTTCAAGGGAGGTATGTTTTGGGAAGGAGGCTTGGCAGTGAAGACAAGCTGTAGGGTTTGGCCATGACACTGAGTTGGGAAAGTGTGGTAGAGGTCACTGGAGTCTGGGAAGTCAAGGAACTTTGAGTTTTAGGTGTTGGATGGTACTTCACTTGGCTATTTATTTTGCCCAAATGGATGGCAAGACTGGAGTGGAGGGAAATTGATGAGTCAGGTGCTGAAGTTCTCAGTAACTGCATACAGGTGGTGATTGTGGTTACTTCTATAATAACTTAAGTTTACTCCCAGTAAGGGATTGATTGAAGACCACCCTGACTGTAGCAAAGCTCACCTGCTGGTAATAATGCTTTCTCTGGCAAGAGTGATGCAGTTGTGGGAATAAATGGATTCACGTGATTCCAGAATTTGCATGTGAGATATCAACTCTGGACTGCTTGTACTTTACCAGGGAGAAAAAACAAATATAAATACATAGATAATGTCTACCTGTTGCACTGAAAACTCGCTTAACCTGAAAGATAATTTCTACCTGTTGGGAGGTAAGATTAGAACTTTTGAAGGGTTGAATTATTGAAGATAAGATTGAGATCTTTGGGCCAATAAGACCAAAAAAGATGAAATTCTTTCATTTAATGAATGGTGTGTTAGTTTCCTGTGGTTGCTGTAATATATTACCACAAATTTGTTGTCTTAAAATAACAAAAAGTTATTCTCTCAGAAGTCCAAAATCAAAATGTCAGCAGGGCCATCATGCTACCTCTGAAGGCTTTAGGGGAGAATCTTTCCCTGCTTCTTCCAGCTTCTAGTGGCTCCAGGAGTTCCTTGGCTCTAATTTCTCTAATTTCTGCCTTTCTCTTCATATGGTCCTCTCCTTTGTGTCTGTGTCTTCTCCTTTTCTGTTTCTTACAGGAACACTTGTCACTGGATTTAGAGCCCACCTGGATAATCCAGGAGGATCTCATCTCAAGATCCTTAATTACAAATGCAAAGTCCCAGTCTACAAATAAGGTCATATTCACAGTTTCTGGGTAGACGTGTTTTGGGTGGGACATTTTCAAACCATTAAAAACCCTGAAAGACTTAAAATTTTTGAATGAATCAGGTTATCTCTCTAAATAATTTTTTTTTTTTTTTACTTTAGAGTGTTTTGTCCTTTCCCACAAAACAGTGTAGAGTACTCAGTGCTCAGCAACTAGGTTTTGGGTTAGTGTAAGAATACTTTAGATCTCATGCTAAGAAAGTAGGTGCTGTTTTAAATGACAGTAATTTGGCAATGTCTAGTTTCATCAATAGCAGCCTCAATCTTCTGAGTTGGATTGACCCTTTGCATTTAGGAAGCCAAAGAGAAAAGTTTTATAAGGCAAACACATTCAAGGCCTCTGCTTCAGTTATGGCCTACACATATGCCATAAATTTCAGAAAAGTTTTAAGATCTTTGCCTTCTCTTTGGAAACAATAGTTGGCAAGATCTAACAAAACTTACAGAATAGAGATTGCAACAGGACCCACAGAGACACATCTGGAGCCCTGACAATGCTTTTTAGGGAGCTCCAGTGTGGCCTGACCAATGCAGCAGTCCCTGACTCACTGTGCTTGCAGGCAGATCAAAGATTGACATGAGCACATGAAGTGCAACAGTGTTAATGTGCTGATTGCAGCTAAGTGCACTGCTTGTCCAACAATTCTTCAGTAGACTAGAAAATATTTAATTAAAGTAATGAGAAACCAAAAACATTTCTTATTCATGATATCACAAAAATATGTTTCTTATGCTTCCAACTAATAGTTCTATGTTTATGATTCTTAAATATATCTATCTCTAGTCATTAATTCTTATTTTTACTACAGTCCCAAATTGAAAACTGCTTATAGGACATTTCTAATTACAAGTTCTGCCATCACATCAGTGTTTACATGTCCCAAACCAAATTAATATTATTCAAACCCCAGCAATCTCTCCCCAAATCTCGATATCTGTTATTGATATCATCTGTTATTGATATTATAGTCCCTGAGATTTCCCAAATTGAGAGCAAGTAACAGCAGGAAAAAAAGGCTGAAATAGTTGTCAGGATTTGGGAGTTTAGATTCTGTTGTTCTCACTTGCATAACTGTGGTTAATCCACATATCCTTCAGGATCCGTTTCCTCATGTGCAAAATGAAGGGCCTGGGCTGGAAGCTAGATGACTCATTCATTTATTTAACAAATTGGCTTCAGCATCTGTGATGTGCTGGCTAGTTATTAATGGAGCCAGCCATGGGGATACAATGTTGCCTAAGACAGGCCCAGATCCTGACATTGTGGGTCTGTCCCCCTCTAAACATTGCCTGCGTCAACCTTTCACTAAGCCCTGATGATGCTGTGCTCACAGCATCTCTGCTTTGGCCCTTCCTTCTCTGTTCTGCTGCTATCACTTTAGTGAAGGGTGGGGGCTCCCACTGCCTCATGCAGGATCCTGGGGAGCCTCCTCCCCGTCTCTCTCCAGTCTCTCCACACTAAGTGGCTGCACAGTGCGCTCTGGTCAGGTGGCTCTCCTCCTCAAGAATCTAGTGCTTCTCACTGCCCCTTATAAGTGTTGTCCCAGTTCTTTAGCCTGCTGTCAAGGGTTCTCTATAATCTGTCCTATTGTCATGTCTAATTTTATCTCCACCTTCCTCTAGGAAACCCATTGTTAGTCAGACCAGTCTCCTCATGCTTCCCCAAACATGCCTCACATCCACCTGTCTGCACTTGCTGAGTCTCCCTCCTGAGGTACTCCCCTCCCACCCCCACCCCCACCATGCCTTCTGACCAACCCGGATCCCGCGAGGCTCCACAGAAGCCACATATTCTCCAGGAAGGCTTCCCCAGCACCCACAGGCCACCATCCTTACTCTCTCATTGTCTTCCCGGGTCCCTGGTGTGTATTTTGCATATTTTGCACATTTGGCTACAGAATATTATAGTATCATCACTTGTTAAATGTGTGAGTCTTACGACTTCAATACGTCTAGGAGCTTTTCAAGCACAGGTGCCATGTCAGACATTTCTTTCATGGCTGAACTCACGTCCAGGAACATGGGAGTAGAGGTTAAGACTGTGAACTCCTAAGTCGGGCTGCCCGAGTTCTTAACATGGCTTCATTTTTTCCTAGCTGTGTGACTGTGGAAGATTTACTTATCCTCTCTGAACTTCCAGTTCTGTATTTGCAAAATTTTGGACAACAATATTACCTGCCCCAGTTACTCACTAGTTAATATGAGTGAAGTGTTTAAAACAGATGTT
>NW_007730345.1:127622-129424 GCF_000696425.1 Galeopterus variegatus
CAATATTACCTGCCCCAGTTACTCACTAGTTAATATGAGTGAAGTGTTTAAAACAGATGTTGGTATGTAGTAAGGTTTCAAGAAGTATTAGCTATTGTTATTTCGTTGGTTTATTGTAAGAATTAAGTGAGAAAGTTTATGTAAAACCCTCAGCATAGTACTTGGTTTGTAGTAAGCATTCAATAAATATTAGCTATTTTTATTATTATTGTATTTTTCAGGTAAAGAGGCCTAGTGGAAAAGATGATACCCATAGTCATAATTATTGTTAAATATTTAAAATTTATGAGGTAGCATTATAATGACTTATATTTTTTAAAGATGAGGAAACAGGTTTAGAGAGGTTAAGTAATTTGATAAAATCACACACCTAGAAATGAATGGAGCATGTTAAACATCCAGCAGAATGCATCCTGACTGCAGAATCTGTAAAATTTTAAACCATTATTCTTATGCTTCTTGTCCTTGACTAGGCAGTGTGGGGGCATTTTGATCTGGTAGTGAAAACAAACATGGGATTTGGGTTCACACAGTCCTCATTCCCATCCTGGCTTTACCACTTACCTGGGCAGGATATTTAATCCTTCAGAGGTTACATTTCCTTATCTGCGAGATGGAGACAATAATACCTCCCATGTATGATTGTGATGGGAATTAAGGAGGTAACATAAGTAAAGCTCCCAGCACAAAGTCTAGCCTTTGGTAGGTATTCAATACATTTTAGACTCCTTCTTTCTCTCCATTTTGAAAATCTGAGATAAAGGTTATATCTTTTAGTGTCTTTAATTAGTTTGTGATATGAATTAAAATGCAATGTAGTGACCAGAGAAGCAGCCTGTAAGAGTAGGCATTCCATTACCCTGTCTTTGTGTTATAAATAACCAAACATGGCTGGTATTAAAGACATGTGAACACCTGGCACAATTTATTCATGACTGCTGTCAATGCAGTGTTTCTAATTAGATGTTCTTTCTACAAGTCAGGGCACATCCTGGTAGGGAAAGGCTTTTGCCAACTAGGTGGGTGTGAGTAAAGAATTTGAGATTGCAAACAGTCCAAGCTGGGAATGCAGAAGTGCATGTGATGAGCAGAGAATGCTGGAACTTTGAGCAAGCATTTCAGTGAGACTCTTGAAGGTCATGTCCCTCTGCTGAGTATGCCGCTGGAATTTTCCAATTTTAGTCTTTGAACTGAGTTAGTGGTGACATAATCTGTGGTTGAAAATAGCATAAATAATTAGGTTAGAAGCAACTTATGTCCCAAGATGTTAATAACGCCAGCTACTAAGAATTCATAGATAGGAATTTCCTTCCCAAACTTGAAGATTCCTAAGTAGGCACAAGTTACATGATATGTTTCAACAGCCAGTAAGAGAAAACATCAGCCTCTTGCACATGTTGTAACCTTCAAGTAGGCAGTGCAGAGGCTACAATTTCCTTTTCTCCCTTTTAAAATTTAATGAAGGTGTGTTATCTTACACAGCGTGGCCGATTCTCTGCGACTTCACTGCTGCCTCTGAAGGATGACTGCTGGTTGGTGCGGCACCTCGGGTTTCCATGCGCTTTCCTCTTCCATTTTCCATCTGAGCTTTCATTTTAAAGACACTTTGTAATACATGTCGATTCCATTTCACGAGATTAATTTAGAAATAAAATTATTTTCTAGATACGTCTGCTTATTTGCATCAACATATTTGTAATATTTCACATCCGTGATAGAATGAAAGTAGTTGTTCTTTTTTTTTTTTGTCTTTTGTCTTTTTCCGTGTCCGGCCACGGATCGCAACCCTCAGTGTTGCCCCC
>NW_007730345.1:130140-132956 GCF_000696425.1 Galeopterus variegatus
ACTATCCAGTGCGCCACCGGGCCGGCCCGAAAGTAGTTGTTCTTTAATAAAACCCTCAAAATAGCTATCTGAGAAAAATATGGGTGGTCAGACGGATCAGGTTAAACAAGTAGGGCTCCAGACTTGGACTGCTGAGTTCAGATTCTTCTCTGCCTCTTATTAGCTATGTCATTTTGCACAAGCTATTTAACATGTCTGAACCTTATACGGTTGCCATGAGGATTCCATGAGACAATATATGTAAAGCTATAATACAGTGCTTGGTAGGGAGTACCTCTCAATAAATGGCAGTAATTTTTATTATTGTTAATATCAATATAACAAAGGTTTGCGAGGTTGGACTCTCTAAGAGGGAAATGAGATGGTATTTAAAAAGCCCTTACACTTGAAACTGGACAAGCGTATCCTTTTGGAGAAACTTGCTCATCTGTGAAGAAAATGGTTGGATGGAGGAGTCTAGGACTCTTTTTGCCCCTTGAATGACTAGGAGAACCACAGAGGGAAGAAGGAGTGGGAAAAGTTGGTCAATGGTATTGTCATCTCTATAATCTCTAAACTTGATTGATGTCCAGTGAAAAGATAGTACCATAAAAAGAGAGAAATTTAGGTTAGATTTGCTCAAGTACCCTGCTTCTTCACAAAGTCTCCGAGGATTCCCTCCAATCCATCCATCCATCGTCATCCATCCATCCAAACATTTGTTGATCACCCACTATATTTTAGGAACTGAGCATTTTGCTGAGTCTACAAAGATGAACAAAATCAAGTTCCAGCCCTTCAGGCATTTATAGACTCCTTGGGGAGCCAGATGTGAAAACAAATGGTCTTAAAAATAACATAAAGGCATATACAAAAATACCAGGGGATCTCAGAAAAAGATGTTGCTTTTATTTGGCTTTTACTGAATTCTAAGCAGTTTGAAAACACAGATGCATTATTGTAACAATAAGAATTTTTAAGGAAAAAAGGAGATATGTCCACATCAAGTGAACACATCTATAGTATGATACATTCTAACTTCAAAAGTGAGAATGGGTGAAAACTTTTTGCCTCGCCCTTAAGAGAACGCAAAAATCAGAAGAAGGGATTCTGGAAGAGTCTCTCAGAGTACACTTTCCATGTGCCTTTCTATCAATTGGGGTGTGAGGATTTAGGAAAGTCTAGCTGGGATTTGGCTCCCGAAGTACAGAAGATGACACTTGCTGACCGTTGAGGCAGCACAGAGGAGGTGTGGTGTTTGAGCACAGATCTGAGAGTGGTGGAGCTTTCAGTGACAGAGGTTGTGGGGGGACAGAGGAAGTGCATTCCCAACCCTAGTAAGTACCACATGCTAGAGGCTGAAAGGAGCAGCTCAGACCTTGTCCCAGGCTCCTCCCTTTCTCCTTCAAACAAGGAGGCCCCCAACCCCAGTTCAGGAAGTCAGCAGCTTAGAAAGTATTAATTTATTTAGAGCCTTTTCCTGTGAAGAGACTTTCCCTTGAAGAGCCAGGGGTCCAAAGTCTCAGAGATAAGCCAACCACTGGGCCCCTGCTGGGATGTCATCAGCGGCTGAGGGTCATATCCACCACTTTTGTAAAGACACATCCTTTGTTGATTTCAAAATAAATAAAACTTCAAAGGTGAGGATAATTCAACAGCTGTGTAGTTGGTTATATCTTTATGAACTGTGGACAGAAGCTGAAATGGTCAGGGGTCAGGGCATTTCTGAACTGCAGATTAAACCTATGAGCCTGCTGCTGATTTCAATGTAACTATAGCACCAACAAAAAGTCTCAAGTCTTCTGAAGCATCATGACTTAGTGAGAAAACAAGGGTTTGGATAGCTATTGCCTATCCTAAGGTGCAGGGTTACTTTAGATAAGTAACTTCTATGAGCCTGTAAGAGTGGTGATAACAATGTTTACTTCAGTGTTTGTGGATATAAAACTATATGATGGGGCCCAGTATAATGCCTGGAAAAAAAAGGATTCACTTTTAGGATTTCCCTGCAGTTATAGCAGTTAGCTATTAAGTGACGTGCTAGGACGTAACTCTCTAGTCATTCATTTACAGGATATAATAATAACGAACATTTATCAAGTGTTTCCTACATGCCAGAAACTAACTAGCTGCTACACCCCTTATCTCATTCACTCCTTTCAATAAGATCATGAGGTAATAGTATCAACCTCATTTTACGGATTAGGAAACTGAAGCTCAGACAGGTTGGGAAATGTACCCAAGTTCACGGAGTTATTATGAGATCCAGGATTCCCTCCTGAGTGGTCTGACCCTGAGCACACATGTCTAACCGTAATATTACGGCATGTGAGCTTGGTAGGGGAGGACACCCAGAACTGTGGCATTCTCTCCAGCACTGTGAGGACCATTGTGTGGCTGGGGCCAAGTGAGCACTAGAGGGAACGTGGTGCCATTTTGGCATCTGGTGGGTTTATAGGCTTGCGAACACTATGCACAGAATCCTAGGCAAGGAATTAGGATTTTCATGGACTGGTAAGGGGCTGCATTCTGTGACTTTAAGTGTAGTGAGAAGGGTTTGTTGAGTTAAGGCCATTGAAGGAGTGTGTATGTACACAAGTACACAGGTGGTATCTACCATGTAACCAGAAAGGTTGGGCCAGAGTGGCATTGTTGAGGTCCTTCATTGCTTGAATCACAAGGAGCAAGCTAAAGGGGAGTACTGTCGTCAGTGTGATATCTCATGTGTACCCATGAGCTGATGAAAGCCAGAAATTTGCATTAAGTGGTTTTTATTACCATAGTTGTTTTTAACAATAAGAAAGGTCTCTCCTCACTTTATGTTCTCATGAACTGGT
>NW_007730345.1:133166-138560 GCF_000696425.1 Galeopterus variegatus
AACCGTAATATTACGGCATGTGAGCTTGGTAGGGGAGGACACCCAGAACTGTGGCATTCTCCCCAGCACTGTGAGGACCATTGTGTGGCTGGGGCCAAGTGAGCACTAGAGGGAATGTGGTGCCATTTTGGCATCTGGTGGGTTTATAGGCTTGCGAACACTATGCACAGAATCCTAGGCAAGGAATTAGGATTTTCATGGACTGGTAAGGGGCTGCATTCTGTGACTTTAAGTGTAGTGAGAAGGGTTTGCTGAGTTAAGGCCATTGAAGGAGTGTGTATGTACACAAGTACACAGGTGGTATCTACCAGGTAACCAGAAAGGTTGGGCCAGAGTGGCATTGTTGAGGTCCTTCATTGCTTGAATCACAAGGAGCAAGCTAAAGGGGAGTACTGTCGTCAGTGTGATATCTCATGTGTACCCATGGGCTGATGAAAGCCAGAAATTTGCATTAAGTGGTTTTTATGACCATAGTTGTTTTTAACAATAAGAAAGGTCTCTCCTCACTTTATGTTCTCATGAACTGGTGAGAACAGTGGGTCCAGGATTAAGGAGGCTGCTTCACTCTTTCTGTGTAGTCTGAATTTGTCACAGTAGCCACAAAGTAGTTGCTTTTATTGCAACACCTTCCTTAAAATTTTCTTATAATTTGGCCTTTAGTTTGAGGAAGAGACTTGGTTTATTTTTTTTTCCTGAACTAGAGGTTATTATAATAGTTCTGTTCATTGATACCAAGGATGTACTTGATCAGACAGTTATGAAACATCCACTTAGGCCCAATACCATGCCAGAGGTTGGGTAGGATATGTAGGAAGTGCGAGCCACAATCCTGTCCTCAAGGGTATTTTAATTTTGATGAAAGAAAAAAAACAAAACACCACTAGCTGAGATTAATTGCTGTTTTAAGGATTAAGATCACACCTAACAAAATAGAGTTAATTGAAACACTTTATGTGGAAACTCGTGAAATTTTACTGGCAAAATTATTTCAATGTTTATAGGTCTGAACTCTTGACATTTGGATGTCAGCCCTAACTGAATGTTTATGAACAGAGAATGATGATTAATAGCTATTTCTCCAAAGAGGTTGAATTTTTTAGGAGAAATGAAACAAGGCTCTTTTTAAATTTAACACTTTTACTAATAGACTAGATGAGGGGGTAAATAATGTATAATAAAAGTAGTAATTGAAACTGATCCATGATATGGAGAAGCAGATGGTGCCAGGCTGCCACTCTGTCCCCTCAGGGAAGTCATTCGATATCTTTGGACTCAGGTAAGAAAAATTTTAAAATTTATTGAAAGCTTATTATTTACCAGGCATTTGCTAACAGAGTTGCATATGTCATACCATTTGGTTCTCAGTATAAACCTATGAAGCAGACATTATTATAATCTACATTTTAGCCCTGAGAAGATAAAGGCTCATAGAGGTAAACTTGCCCAAACTTGCATGGCTACTAATGGCAGACCCAGAATTGCAACCCTGGAGTCTCTGACTCCAAAGCTAATATTCTTAACCACTCCTCCCATATATTTTAAAAGGATAGTGGTTGGGAGTAATGTAGGCTTATTGTATGCAACACCCTCAAAGACAGGGTTCCAAAATTATGAATAACGTGGGTTTGATGTCACTCATCTGGGGGTGAATGAAGGTTTCCTGGGTCAGCGTCAGCTCCTTGCAAACACCTCTCAGGTGCAGGTGTTAAAGCTGATGCCTGAGCTCAGCCAGAAGTGGTGGACAGGGGAGACTGTCAGCTCCATAAGTGGAGTCCAGGGAGGGATTTTGGCTGTGCAGCAATGAACTACTTAGCCAGCCATCTCTCAGCCTGTGTGCTGTGGCCTTTCAACTCAGATGGATTAAATCTTTGGCCAGAAGTACTTCTCAGCCTCTGGTATTTCTCAATTCAGTTGAATATTTCACAAGCTTCAGAGTTAGAGGCATAATCAACATGTCTCAAAACCAATTCCCTCCTTCAGAGGCTACTGACTGGTTTGTTTACTTTTGGATTCTGTGGATTAAGTAATGTTGCAAATAGTTTTCTGAATTTTTTTCATTCTGTTTTTTTTTTCTTCCTTTCTCTCCCTCTGCCCTTTTCATTCTTCCATCATGCTCTCAGATGTACATCTTTTCTCCTCCTTCTTGTTATGGCCTCCTTTCCTGGTGACCTCTGAGAACTGATGTTGAATGATTATGTTGGCACCATCTCAGAACCCAGAGCCCTGCACTGAGTGGATTTCCTCACGGCTTCTTGAACGGAGATGTGCTGGAAGTGCTAAATACACCACATGGGTTTTGGACTGGGCTTCCCATGTACATACTTCAAACCAGCAGTCCCTGAGCTCTCGTGGCTCATGCTGATATCCAAGCCTGAAGACAAGCCAGACCTCCATGTTCTTTAAGAGGTGTCGGTATTCATGAAAGTTGAATATGAGTGAGCTACTCTTATTTTTATAATTTCATTTAAATAATATAATTTATTATCATAAATTTACATGCTACTCTACTGCAAATTAAGCCATACCAGGCTTAGCTCCAAGTAGAAAGTATACCCCTTGCGAATATTATTCTTTTCATAGAGACTCCTTAGGAAGGACAAAGATTATATTTAAATATTTTTAAAAGTTACTTATTTGCAGAGTTCAGGGATTTAACCACTGTGATTATTTCTCCAGCCTTCCCCACAGAACGGATGATGTCAGGCTAGATGGGAATGTGCAGTTCATTTATTAATTCACCACACATTTATTGAGTGCCCCCTTGTTCCAGACCCAGCTGTGTGTTAGAAGTGTGGGCAGAGTAGAAATGGACTCAGAGCAATGCCTTTCCTGGAAAATGTGTCACTTGACTCCACAACAAAGAGTCCACATGTTCAGAAGTTAAAGCACTTAGCAGTAGACACAAGAGAAAATGTCTCCTCACAAACTGATTTGACCCTGAAGAAAGGTTTATGACTGAAACAAAACAGTGCCTGCTGACCTCCTGACCACTCTGGGGCTACCTGCCCTGGCTGCCTGCCTGGAGCAAGCTCCCACCTCCACCTTAGAACTGGTGGTTCCTTCAGGTGCCACCATCCAGAGGGCCACAAGAGGGTGCTTTCCTCCTTTCAGGTTATGCCTTTTTAAAATGCAGCTCCTCAGTTCTTCTTAGAACTGAGTTGTTTGGGTGCTGGGAATTTGGATTAAATGGTTTTTATTACTGTGATTGTTTTTAACATTCAGCGGTGGGCTGACAGAGAGAGAGAGGCGAGAGAGAGGCACAAATAAGTGTATGTGTATTTCTGTGTTTGTGTATCTAATGTCTGTCTCCCCCACTGAACTGTAAGCTCTGAGGACAAGGTCTTGTCTTTGTATTCATCCCTCTTTCCTGTGACTAGCTTAAAGTTTGGCATATAAGTGGCCCTTGATAATATTTGTTAAGTTTAAAGAACTGATCTTCATTTCAAGTCCTAGCTCAGAGGTTTTCAAGTTTTCAACCCATCAGAACCATCTGGTGTCAGTCTGCCCTGAGATTCTCATTCAGTATGTGTGGGGTGGGGCTGGGAATGAGATTCTGGAAAGCTCTCATGCCGTCCTGACTTGAGGACTGCTACCCAGCTGCTCCTGCACTGCATGTGGCTGCTTCATCTTGCTCCATTGGCTTTTTGGGCTTGTGGGTGTGAGAAACACACCCCCGCTTCCTGGGCCTGCCCCTGAGATCCCTTCAACGTGACCCAGCCTGCCTTCCCACCCTCCCCGTCCTGTTCTTCTTCTCATGAGCTTCTCTTCCTGTCACCAAGTTAGAAGGAAGGAAATGTTCCTGGAGATGCCTTCACCTGCTGGTCCTGCGAGGACACCGGGGAGGACACTTTCAGTATAGCAAGATCTTGGTCACCACCCACAGGAAGCAGCCTCTCCTGCAGGCTGGCACTCAGGGTGCCACCTACTTCAATTATACTTAAACACTTAAATGAACATGGAGGGTGGAAGAGAGAACACCGTGAAGAACAGAGGCTTGTAATATTGCCTCCTGAGAAAACCTGTGTTCCAGGCTTTTGAGAAGGAAATGCACGCTCGTCATGATGACCTTGGAGAATAACTTTTGGTAAGGCGGGGTCCTTTTGCTACATGGCTTGGCTTTGCTGGAGTAGTGTAGGTGGTCCTTGGAATCAGGTAGTGCTGGACAAAACCCGAGTGTGTGCACCTCGTTGCATGTGTCTGTGGACAAATCAGCCTCTTTGTTAGTCTTAATTTCCTCATCTATCAGACTGGAGAATAATATCCATTTCACAGAGTTATGTGCAGCAGTTCAAGGATGTTGTAGAGAAAGTTGTTAAGTCTATCATGTAGTGTTCCTCTCCACTGGAGAAGTTCTTATTTGGTCTTCAAACCAAAAACAGTTTCATGTCTCTTGCTGTGCTTTAACCTTATGGACTTGGTGATCTGTACAGCTGACTGGTTTTCTTTCTTTGAACTGGCTGCTAGGAAGCCTGGAGCCAGACGTGCGGTCCGTCAGTATCAAGTGTGCACATCATCATGGTATGTATTTTTGGCCTCATACAAGGCCTCATTTACATACTCACCACTGGAAAAAAAATTCTCTTTTTTCATTTATGTTACTGTGTATTAATTATTCCTCTAAGCTGCTTTTTAGTTTTTCTGAAATGAGACAAAATAAAATAAAAAATAATTTCACTACTAAATAAATGAGCAAATACATTTAAAGAAGTTTTCACAGTGCCTGGCCAACAGTAAGTACATAACATAAAAGTTAGTTTTATATCTTCCTTGTAAATGAGCCTAATCATCCTCAAGCAAATACATTTAAAGAAGTTTTCACAGTGCCTGGCCAAGAGTAAGTACATAACATAAAAGTTAGTTTTATATCTTCCTTGTAAATGAGCCTAATCATCCTCTGTGCATCCAAGTTGGTCTGTCATGGATTATATCAAAAAGAGTGTGGTAAAGTGATTCTCACCATATACAATTTTCCCAACCTGGAAAGGCGTTGCTGCATTAGGTTGTAGTAGGCATAACTCTAAAACAAACTGAGAGCCCAGATGGTCCAGGCTCTGCTTGGAATTCCCCATAAATAAGCCCAGCCTAGACCCAAAGTAATTTAAAAGTGATTTCAGTCTTTACATGAGTCTCCTAAAGCACATTAAAGGGGGCTTGTTCTTATCTTCCAGCCACACATTATAAAATCTTTCTTCTTCTGCTTTCTAATTTTCTTTCAATCACTACTTTCCACCATATCCACTGACAACTAGATTAACTCCTTTGCCCCCCACGTCCTAGCTCTTTGTGACGTAAACTAACCTAGCTTCTCTGGTTAGAGTCTCCCTATTTTCTCACATCTCTCTGGACTTACCCATTCTCTGATTCTGTATCGTTAAAGATTTATAGGGCCGGCCC
>NW_007730345.1:138997-141066 GCF_000696425.1 Galeopterus variegatus
AAAAAAAAAAAAAAAAAAAAAAAAAAAAGATTTATAAACCAGGCTGACAAAAGCAATTCTTCTGCTTGTGGGTCGACTGGAGAATTCTCACATCTTAATAAATCTTCTCTGTCATCTAGGAAATAAAGGGTGATTAATGCTGTGTGGTAGAAGAAGAGAGAACTCTGGAATGTGGCTTTACCGCAAGAAGATACTTCAGCTGTGGGATTTGGAAAAGGCACGTTGGGGCAGAGTTTACAGAGCTCCATTCTTCTGGTGCCGCCTCTATCCAAGCTTCCCTTGTACCCACCAGGTGCCTGAAATCTGGAAGTAGAGTCACAGTGCTCTTGTATTGGATGGAGCTGAAGGTGTTGGTGCAGAGTTGGGGGAGCAAACAATCCACCCTACTCTTGGCCTCCTGTGGACTGTGTGGGAATGGCCACATGGACTTGTCCTCTTACTGGGTGGCGTAAGGAGGAAGGAAACAGTCTCAGATTCATTATACCCAATTTCCTAATGGAAAATGGAGGCATTCATATAACTAGTTATTTTCTTGCTCTGAGAGATCCAGTAAATAATATGTCAATTTATTGCAAGCCTATAGGCTTATGTATCTGTTACATCAACTTTAGGGTCCCTGATTGAGTCTCTGGTGTAAGGATCACAGTGGAAGAGAGCCAAAACCAGAGGTGGACCAAGTCAGGGCCACAGAATTATTGACCCAGTACCACAGGGCTCATTAATACGGTCATTTTGAATTGAATTGATGAGTTTTCCCCCCTCATTTTAGATCACATTTTTTTCTTCAATGAATATTCATTGAGTGCCTACTGTTTGCCAGGTCTGCTAAGTGCTGAGCACATTAAGATCATGAGGCACTGGCCCTGCCCTCCAGGAGCTCTTGTATGGGTGGTCAGGGAGACATATGCAAAAAGCACAATTAGAGCACAGAAGTTCAGTGCCATAATTGAGGTATAAAGAGAAGGCAGTGGGAACCCAGAAGAGGAAGTGACTACCTTGACCTAGGAGCATCAGGCAGGAGGGAACCAAGGCTTGGGATTTAAGTATGAGGAGTCTGCTCATTTGCTGGGGGTTATATTTACCAGATTTTAGTTTGATCACACTGCCTCATAAATATTAGAAAACATCTTCTGGCCAAATACAGCCTTAGCATTTGGTCTTTTGGTTCTGTAAATAGTGGCAGACCATAGTAGCATCCCTGGAATGTTCTTCTGAGCTGAAGAATTTAAAAGATGTCGTACACAATTAGACACAAACCACATACTTAGGGCTTAATAGATAAATGCTTTGATTTGTTAATTAGTTTTATGGGAGACTTTTACTTGGGCCACCCCCACTATTTACTTTCTGTGGCAAAAATGCCATGTAAAATATATACTGAATGGGAAAGATGATCATTCTGAAATGTGAATGTAGAAGCTCCAAGTCTAGGCTGAAAGGACAGAAGTTGCTGTCACTGGGGAGTGTTGGGAATGACTGGGACTCTTCAAACACACTCGGACTCCCTTTAATTAGGAATGAGGTGGTTGGACTACAGCGTTCAACAGAGGTCTTGCTTGATGTCTGCGTCACCACCACTACCAGGAAGGTTGGCACAGTGACGCCATCTGTGTGTGGCCTTCCTTAGCTCTCTAACACATTGCTTTCCATTTTTTAGAAATAAACTCTGATTTAGAGCTTTGTATTTCTTTCGTAGTGTTTGTTATAAAAGTGACCATTAAACATGAGGTTTTAGTAACTAAACAGTTGGAGGCCACAGCCAGGCTGACAGCTTTGGTAGAGAGTTTATTTTCAGTTTTTTTTCCCTCCAGCCTGGCTTCAGCTTTAAATTAGACTGTAATAGTCATAACAATGCTCCTCCCTGCCCTTAGTTAAAAGCACACTGTGGACCTGAAATCTTTCGGAGACTTTATTTATGACAGAATCCCACACTGTTTTAGAGGTTTTATCTTCCATCGTGCTCAGCATTTTATGGTCTCTGTTTTCTGTAGCATTTCAGAAACAGTGGTCTAAAACAATGTGAATTCTCTAGAGCACTAGAAAGATCTTTAGGAAGAGTCTGCCCCCCC
>NW_007730345.1:141336-159075 GCF_000696425.1 Galeopterus variegatus
AATCTTTCGGAGACTTTATTTATGACAGAATCCCACACTGTTTTAGAGGTTTTATCTTCCATCGTGCTCAGCATTTTATGGTCTCTGTTTTCTGTAGCATTTCAGAAACAGTGGTCTAAAACAATGTGAATTCTCTAGAGCACTAGAAAGATCTTTAGGAAGAGTCTGCCCCCCCCCCCCCAATCGTCTGCATTGATGTGGCTCTCATTGTGTTAACACTGGAATACACAATAAAGGTATTGGCTTTGGAGTCTTATTTTCTGGGTATGTTTCCCAGCTTAGTTATTTACTAGTTGTGTGACCTTAGCCATCTTAGCAAACATTTGTGTTGCAATTTTCTCAGTTGTGAAGAGAGAACAATGGTATTCTCCACCCCAAAGTGTGGTTGGGAGGATTAAGCAAGTTAGAATACCTAAAGCACTTAGAACAGTTCTTTGCAGCAGAAAGTGCTTAAAAAATGTTAGCTGTTGTCATTAGCTCATAAGTTCATGATGTTACATAATATAATTGATGAAACTGAATGGTCTAATAGTCATAAAATAATTCCTCTTGGTTGGTCTTCGTGTATGTGCTTGCTAATGGTATGGTTAAGAGGATTTTAAACTCTACACAGCCATACGCAATTGGTTGCTACTCAGAATGATAATTTCCTGGAAATAGTAGAAGGCGGTGTAGTTTAGCTATTAAGAGCACTGGGTTTGGAGTCAGGGAGCCTAGTCAAATAGCAGTTCTGTTAACTTATATGGCTTCTTGGTGGCTCAGTTCCCTCATCTGTAACATGGAGCTAATTCCTCACAAGACCATTGCAAGAACAATGTATATGAATGTTTGGAACACATACTAAATACTCAGAAAAATTGTAGAGAGGGAAGGGAGGGGAGATGGATTGATTGAAGGTCTATTTATGATTAGTTCTTGGTAACAAGTGATGGAGATGGGAGTTTGCTTAGGGCCGTAGGCATCCAACTATGAACGGAAAACATTCAGTCCTTTTACACTTTAAGAATGTTGAGAGAAATTACAAAACCAAGAAGCGCAAATGGCAATTTGTTGCTGTCAGTACTATAAACACAGTGTGAGGGTGGATGGTTTAGTTCAGATGAGTCATTCTGGATCTCTCCCATCTTGTCCAGGAGCTCCATTTGTGTGAGATGGTGACATCCACAGAGAAAAGAAGCAGGCAAAGGACCCAGTCTTTCTTCCTGCTGCTGAGAATAGTGGCAGCGGCTGTGCCATGCCAGGGTTTATTCACTGTTACAAGGTTCTCAGACTTCAGGGGGAACTTTTTAAGAGAGCACCTTCCAAAGCCTCATCCACAGAAATTGCAATTCAGCAGGTTGTTAGGGTGCCTCGGGATCTGCTTGTTTTCAGGCTTAAAAGACTGTGCTTTGAGAAAGACAGCTTTAGTGAGACTAGGCAGAGTGAAATTCCCCTGCAGAAGGCAGCTGCCCCATCCACTGGCCTTTTCCTCAGCGTGATGGTTTGCTTCCGAAAAGGCAGAAACTAAAAAGCCAGTTTTGCTTTATTTTGAGTCAAAGTACTACTTAATAATCTATGTTTCTTACAACGCTGCAAGGGGGACTTAATATAATTCCATTTGACACAAGAGAAGTCAGAGACAAGGATTTCTTTAGGGGTACAATGTGGTTTGGTGGAAGCATGAATTATGGGCAAACATTACACAGGTCCTTCGATTTGCCCACAGCCATCTGGGTATTGCAAAACACATCTGTTCCTTCTCCTGGAGAGGATGCTCCAGTGTTGCCACATGATTTAAATTATGTCAAGAGAGGGAGTCAGTTTGTCCACTTCCCGGGTCTGCCGGGATGGCTCTGGGGAGCCTCGATCAGCTGTGCTTGGCGTTCACTCAGGGCCTGAGTATTTAACTCTGAATTTTGATTTGGGCGTTTGCCTGGTGTGATATGGTCAGTTTGTCCACTTCCCGGGTCTGCCGGGATGGCTCTGGGGAGCCTCGATCAGCTGTGCTTGGCATTCACTCAGGGCCTGAGTATTTAACTCTGAATTTTGATTTGGGCGTTTGCCTGGTGTGATATTCAGCCAGGGCCTTCCCAGTCTGTTCTCTGCTGTTTTGCTCCTGAAGATTTATAGCTAATGAAGGGATAAAGAAAGGTTGCAGTGAGAGGCGGCAGCATGTGGTGGTGACTCGTGGCCTGGGCCTGGTGTGGAGCCAGTTTGAGTGCAGCGCTCCGTGCTGCCGTGCCCGTTTTCACGTGGCTCTCTGCCACGGCCCTGTAGGAAGCAGTTACTCATCTGGTCCTGGTCAGAAGGAAGGCCTGGTCATTCTACCTGTTCCCTGCTGTTGTGGGCTCAGGTCAAAGCAGTGAGCCTGGTGGCTGTTTGACAAAGAATCCCACAGTTGGGAGCCCAGGAGGTCAGGAGACAGTGGGATGGGCCAGTCCTGTGAAGGATCAGGTTTAGAGACTAGCCACAGACACAACTACGGGGCCACATAAACTGCAGGGCTGAGGGAAGTCAGGTGAGGCTGCTACTGGCAGAGCAGGGTTTCTCTGCACAGCATTTGGAACCAGATAATTCTTTGTTGTGGGGGCTGTGCTGTGCATTGTAGGATGGTTAGTAGCATCCCTGTCCTCTACCCACTGGGGGTTCGTGGTCCCCCTACCCCCCTCAGTTAGTGCAACCATTAAAATCACCCCTGGTTGAGAACCCCTGTGGTATAGGTGGGCGCCAGGCATGTGGCCAGTGTGAAGAAGACCTATCTTTTGTCATGTTTCCCTCATCCCTTTTCGTTATCAGCATTGCTAAAATTTATTGAGCACTTTACCATGTGGCAGGCTCTCTACTTTGCATTCATGATGTCATTTAATCCACAGAAGAACGCTAAGGTGAAGAACCTCCTATTGTTCCCATTCTATGGATAAAAAACCTGAAGCTTACAAGAGTAACTTGCCCAAGGTCACACAGCTTGGGGCTCAGGCACAAGTGTCAGATGCCCCTTCCTCATCCTGTTGCCATGGAGCCATCATACAGGAATCTGGGGGAAAAGCTGAGATGCAGGACAAAAGCTGATGTGTAGCCTAAGGGGGCTGCCTGCTGACCTGGGGGCAGGGCCCCCACTTCAGGGCTGCAGTTGAGGACTGTAACTGCGAACACTGTGGAGATAGTTAAGGGTTTAGATGAACCTGGCTGCCAGGTAGATGATTCAGATAGAGATGCAGTTACTGGAAATGAGATGGAGGTTGGGGGTTGGTCACAGGTACCCCTTTACCTTTGTCCAACTCTTTCTGTCCTGTTCATGACACTTGACCCCCTGAGATATGATACCGGATATGAGCCTAAATGTGCATTTTTCACTTCAAATACTGCCCATTAGACTGTGGTCTCCCACCCAACCCTCAGTCCTTCCTTCAGGACCAGCCTTTCTCTTGCCTGAACCCTGACTTCTTCCGCTGGCCCCCAGCTTCCCTGGGTTGGGGCATGCCTGAGCTATGACATGTATGTTGAAATGACTGGACAACACCAGGTTGCTGGTCACTTCTGGCACACTAAAGACACAGTGACATGACAACTGAAACTTGTAAGATCTCCAGTGTGTATAAAATATTTGTAGTTTGTGGGAACCGATGATTCCCAATTGAATGCCAATAGGTGGAGCAAACCCTGGGAAGGTTTGTTCAGCGATAACTGCATTTTTTAAAGGAAGGGTCTGAGTTTCTGATATTGTGGCTTCCTCAATATCTAGGACACCAGGTGCAAGTGAGGAAGATGTTACTTGAAACTAAAGTGAGCTTCTCCATTGGGTCTTTTAAGGATATTTTCCCATTAATGGGGTAGGAGGGATTTTTGGAGTGCACATATGTTTTGTAGTCTGGCTAGTACCTAGAACCAAATGGCCTTCAGTTTGAAAAATGGCACTATCCAATAGCACTAGCTTCAATTACGTGGACTTCTTCTCTATCCACACCTAATTAATTAGCACGTAAACTCACATGCAATGTGAAAACTGGGAGTACCTTTGCAAAAAAGGAAAATTCCAACTGAGTTGCAAATGGCCTATCTGTGACGTGCAATGCTGCTCAGGAGCCTGATAGTCACTGATGCCCCACTGAGCCTCCTCAGTGTGACATTTGGCTCAGCACAGTCACTATGCAGGTTTTAGCATTTCTGCAAGACTGTGAAATCTTCTATGATTCCCCTGTGTTCTTAATCCCTCTTGCCCTTCTCTGGTGGTTTTGCCCTTTCTTGAGGATGTTGCAGTTAGTACTTGTTGGTTCAGGGAGGTGTCATTTGAAGGAACATCATAAAACAGTAAGGCTGCTTACTGGGACATTTTGCTTTTGCTCACTCTGTTTTTAACTTTGACTTGTATCATTTTTAAATATTAGAGAAATTAACACATATTTTTCAAAGGTGAATTAGAAGATACAAATAAACAAAGAAGAGAAAAGCAAAAATTACCGTATAACTTCACAACCCAGATAGAGCCACTGTGAACATTTTGGTCATATCCTTGTGTTTTTGTTTTGCTTTTAACAAAAGGAGGGGATAGAAGAAATTGTCAGAAGACACAAGGTATTTTCATAGTAGAATTTTTAAAGTGATACTTTAAAGAAATCTTTGGATTTATTGGAAAATAAGTCTTTATAATTTTCAGTGATATGCATGGTTTGGAGAATCTAATAAAAAATGCCATGTTTTTCTCCTTGCTGATAAAGGGTAGTCTACAAGAGACTCTGTGTGTGTGTGTGTGTGTGTGTGCATGCGTGCATATGTAAATGGACTGTCTGTGGCTCCTGAAAAAGAAATTCTCTTGCTGGATTTGGTGACTCACTGCCAAGCTCTGCTGCAGGCAGGGAGCAGATTCTGTTATTCAAGCCAAACATTTGGCCCTCATGGTTTATTGGCTACTGTGACAGACTTCTCCTCACACTTCACCTCCTCCTTGGCACGTGGACACATCAGGCATTTTGTTCATTTTGCCTCCTGATCTCCTCCTGTTTCTTTCAATTACTCTTTAGCATTTCTTGAATTTATACCAGAGCCACCCCAACTCCCTAATGCACAATATCAGAAATACCCAGACATTTCCTTCCTGAGGTCACAGCAGGGACTTGCTGCCTCCTTCTAAGCCCTTGTTTGTCCATGTGTGCCCCTCTGCAGGGCTCCCGGGCTGTAGGTAATGAGCAATCCTCAGGGAGAGAGCTCCGCGTGCCGTCGTTTGTTCCCAGTCACTCAGAATAGCCCTCTGTTTCCTTTCCATGCCCAACCTAAGATCAGGGCATACAAGTGAACTCAAGTTTTGTCACACGCTGAGAGGGACAGGCTTGGGGAGATGAGAAAGAGGAACTGTGCTGCTTCATTGGAGAATTCCTCACCATACTGGGTAAAAGAGAATTTTGTGCACACTGCCATGGCCAGTAATGCTATTGCTGCGAAGATGCATCCTAGAACCATGATTTAAAAAAAGTTAAAAAAAGAAGTGTTTAGTTCTAGTTGGCATTAAAAACTAGATACAGGAAAAGATACTACAGCCTGCCTTAAAGGGTCACGATGTATGAAGGAGACTGGATGGACAAGCACTTTATATTAAGAACTGTTTTCCAGCTCCATGGCATGTCTTCCTTCTGCATTCTTTTATTTGGGATGTTGTTTGAAAAGTTTGGAAAGGATCTGTCTTAGTTTGCTTAGTGTTGCTGTAGCAGAATCCCCGAGGCTGAGTAATTTACAAAGAAAAGAGGTGTATTAGTCCATCTCTGTTGCTTATAGCAAAATACCTGAAAATAGGTAATTTGTAAAGAAATAACATTTATTCCTTACAGTTTTGGAGGTTGGGAAGTCCAAAGTCTGGAGAACACATCTGGTGAAAGCCTGATTGGTGGGTGGTGACTGTTCACAGGAATGCAGGGTGTTGCATTGTGAATGGTTTGAGCAAGAGAGAGCTAACCTGCTCACTCTCTCTCTTTATAAAGCTATCAGAACCATGCCCATTACCACTCATTAAACCATTGATTTATTACTCCATGAATGGATCAATCCATTCACTAGGGCATGGTTCTCAAAATCTAATCACCTCTTAAAGGCCTCATCTTTCAATTACTGTGATAGGATTTTCATCCTCAACACTGTTACAGTGAGGGTTAATACATGAACTTTTGTGGAACACAATTCAGTCCATAGCAAGAGGTTTATTCGGCTCACAGTCCTACAGACTGGGAAGTCCAAGATTAGGCAACATATCTGGTGATGGTCTTGGGTTACTTCAACTCATGGTGGAAAGCAGAAGAGGAAGTAGGTGCATGCAAAGAGAGACATGGGGGAGAGACTGGGTTTGCTTATAACAACCCACTCTCTCAGGACTGAATCCATTCCCACAAGAGTGAGAACTCCCTCACTCCCTCAAGAGGGTATTAATCTATTCATGAAGAATCCACTCCCGTAACCCAAACACCTCATAGTAGGCCCCATCTCCCAACACCTACACATGGGGATCAAATCAACATGAGTTTCATAGGGGACAAACCATATTCAAACCATAGCAGGATCTTAAGTAAAAATGAAGCTGACAATAATTGCTTTCTGAGTTCCAGGCACTGTTGTAAGCATGGATCACATAGTCATTCATTTAAACCCTGCAACAACCTCATGGGCAGACCAATCACCACTATTTTACAGATGGGAAAACAGAGTTTAGGCTTTAGGTAATCTATCCCAGGTCTCACAGCTGGTAAGCCACAGAGCTAGGAGTCAGGCCAGGAATCTGGCTTTGGAAACCACATTCTCTGCTCTGCCTCCTTTCACAGTGAAAGTGGTCATGGGCCTCCGAGTTCTGGTCAGAACTCTGCTAATAATTTGGCGTGACAAGTCACTTTATCACTCTGGGCCTTAGTTTCATCATTTAGCTAAAAAATTCTGTGATCCTATAGATAGGTTTATGCCATTTCCTTCTCTATCCCTACAATTCTTGGATACATCTAAAGAGAAAAATGCAATCTATCTCAAAGAAAATCTAGACTGGATTTTGCTTCTAGCTCTTCTTTTGGTCTTGATTCCATTTCTCTTCAGGAGGAAATTGCTGTTCTACAGCAGAGTATTTTTTTTTTTATAAGCAGAGATAATTCCCTTGGGGTAGCTCATTGGACCAGTCCTACCCAGTGACAAAGATGGGTTCATTATAGCTTCCTCAAGAAAATATTTAAAAGAGGGCAATCCAGGAAATGGAGACATTCCTTAGTTAGGAAGTGCACCATTCCATGTTCCCAAGAAAATTTTTTTTTTTTTGTCTTTTTTCGTGTCCGGCAACGGACTGCAACCCTCAGTGTCGCGCCCGTACCGGACCGGGACCGGCAACGGGATCGCAACCCTCAGTGCTGCGCCCGCCCCTCGCTCAGCCAGTGAGTGGGAACCGGTCTGTATGTGGGATCCGAACCCTCGGTGGGAGCCCCGCCGCACTCGCAAGCGGCGCACTGTAGCAGTGTGCCACCGGGCCGGCCCTCAAGAAAATTTTTTAATTCATAGAGCAGGGACATGTTTAAAAGGAGAGACAATATGGTGTAGGATACAAAACACCAAATTGGCTGAGGAAACACTTTATCCTACTGATTTTTCACATGTTCCCAGCATGTCATTTGGTCATTTAAGCTTCTGTTTCCTTGGTGAGGTTGCTATGGTAAGGCCTGAAGAATCACCTGTAGAACTCTGTTATTGACTTCTGATGATCTTGTTCAACCTTGGGAGGTGAAGTGTCTCAGTATTTCATTTGTCTGTAAGTCTGCAGGAAGTCCTGCAGCCCTGCCCTATACTAATAGAGCAATAGCTTTCTAATTCATCTTGATGGTCTGGACTGATTCCAGCAGTGCGGGAGGTCTGCGTGTGCAGAGGCTACTCCAGGTAGGAAGCTGCTTTTGACCTGAGCAACACAGATCCTCTACATTCCTTGTCCTATCTGATGATAGGTTCAATAGAGAATAAGCTCTTTGTGACAATGGTAATAGCAAACATGTAAGATGGGACAATGGTGGTGACTTTGTGCTGATTCATCATGGTAAATAATATAACTTACTTCGTGAGGAACTATGCATGCATTCATGAAACTAGTTCTGTTCTAGCTGTTACCATAAACTTGACATCAATTTTCTAATTCTTTATCTCTCAGGGCAAAATCTGTCCCTTTTCCCCTTATCCCATGAATAGGTAAGCATTACCCATAGCCATGTTCCAGTCTTTAGTAAAAAACATTCAAGCCTAAATTTTATCTTCCACTCTTTTACAACATCTTTGTTTTCTGGCTTTTGTTCCCTGCATTTTATTTCTCTCTCTTGTCTCTACTTCTGACCTTTATGGGTATTGCTTCATGACTCAACTTCCATTAAGTGAGATCATTCATTCCATAAATATTTAATTGAGTGCCTATTCTGGCCTAGGCAATGTGCCTAGGAGAACAAATCTTTGCCCTGACATTGGAGAAGCTGAGCACAGATATGGTGCTGAGGTGGAAGGGCAGGGAATGCTGTCAGAGGGAAGATAGAAGTAAGATTGCTAAAGGTCACCTATGTCACATTGGAGAGTTTAGATTTTTTGTTGTAAACAGCAGGAAGTTCACAGAACACATCTCTCTATTTATAGGTATAGATATAGACCCAAGATTCAGGTCTCTCATTTAATAAGGTTCAGTTTGTAGTCCAATATGAGCTTTTGATAAAAAAGTTATGGTCTGGGCTCCATAGTAGGTGTGTAGGGTACAAAGATAGCTAAAACATGGTTCTTGCCTTTAAGGAGGAGACTGAACTACAGCACGACAAATAATAATAAAGGAGGAGTTAAGATTAAATGCTTAGTTTTCATGCTAACAGAAGTTTTTAGGCAGGAGAAGAACAGTTTTTAAAAATTAAATAACAATAGCTGTGTTTTTGGTGTGGAAGGTAAACAAGAAGGTAGAAACTGAGAAAGTGTTGACTGTAAATTTCCATTCGGTGTTAGTTGCCTTCACTAAGATGATGATTCTCTTTAGTTTTGTTCCTTTCAACATGTGAAATCACACTTTGGGAAATCCTACCTAATGTATTTCTTTCTAGGATTTAGTAGCCAGTACCCACTTGGACATAAAATAAAGTGATGATACCAAGAGAACCAGACAATTGTGCATGGCCAGATTTGCTTTACTTACCAAGAGTTCTTGCCTGTTTCCAAATGTTCTGGGTAGATGTAGACCATTTGGAGATTGTCCAGCTAAGACTCCTTATGAATAAGAAATGGTGCAATAATTAAACTTTTTCAAGCCCAAGTTACCTTTCTCCAATAATTCACTTGTGATTTATAATTGGAGACATGTATAATATCAAATTACCTAAGTGGGAAAGGGGAGGGAGGGAAAGAAAACTAAGCTCTGTTGTAAGGATCAGTTGTCAGAATATTGCTGACTTCATAAACCACTCAGGCTTTTTTCCAGGCAACAGTTGATATATTTATAGCCTTGTAATATGGTTAGCTATCATTTAGCTTATATGTGAGTCACCCGTGAAATATATGCACAGAGACCAAATGTGCTAATTACAGAGGTAAAGTGTAGGTGGGAGGGCCCTGTTAAGACCCCTGTTTAACAACAATGACAAATCGGTGGGAAAGGATCATTTATCATTAAACGACATTAAGACTCCAATGACAGAGCTTTGACTCTGGCTTTAGAGAGCTTTTCAGCATTGCTCCTGCTGAGCTGGGCTCCCTCGCTGGTCCAGTTTGATGTGGTGTGTTTGTTTCATGGAGTGGGGGTGGGCAGGTAGAAGGGAGGGACAGCAGTGGGAAGGACAGAAGGGAGGCTCAGAAAAGGAAATGGCTGTTTGAGCTATTTGAGCTGAGCCACTGTGATAACTTAATTTTACTTCAAAGTGACGTTGTGACACAGCTGTCAAAAATTACTTTTTATTTATTTATTTATTTATTTATTTTTTAGCTTCCACATTTTTTTTCTTTCCTGGAATGATTTTCCATTCCAGGCTGTACCTGGTGAAATCTTGTTCATCTCTCAGAACTCATTTCAAAAATGCCTTCCTCCATGGAAACCCAGGCCTTAAAATTTTCTTTCAAGCTAAACTAGTATTTTAAATTCAAACTGAAGATGTTATATTTATGTGCAAGAAAAATTTCAAGTTAAAAGCGATCACATTGTCCTGTATCAAACAAAGGTATATTTAAAGTTATTTCATTAATTATTTCTAAAGCTTTCTTCTCTGACTAGTAAAGTGTGGTTTCACCTAGCATTAAGAGGAATGAATTAGTTACTTTCAGGACAGATGGCATACTTTTCTTTCCCCATGCTTGTACAGAAAAAAAAAGAACCAGATGTTGGGGAGTTTTCTTAAGCAGTTATGTATTCATGAGCCAGCTAGACCTGGAAAATTAATTCACTCTGCTCTGAATTTGGATGCAGTGTTTTTATATCTTGACTAAACTGTTGGAGTGGTCCATTTCAGCTATGGAAACCTACCTTTGAGATGTTTTGGTAGCAAAGAAACTCAAAGCCAGATTAATTACTAAACTAAAAACAGGGAGCCACAGTATTTAAAAGTAATCTCAACACAAAATAATGTTTTCATGCTGTTTAAAAGACTTACTCCAAGCCTCTTTTTGGAGGTTGGATGGTTAAATACATCCTGACATGTGCAGAGAAAAAATTCCCCCTTGGTGCTTAGATACTCTTTTGTGGAGCTAGAGTCATATCTGGGCTCAGGAAGGATGAAGTCCACGGCTGTTGCCGAGCATAGTTGCTGGCAGGTTTCTGTAACAGTGATGCAGAGGCTGCAGCTGATCACTGGGGGAGATCTAGAATTACAGCCAATGTCTGACTTCAGGGCTCTTGGATTGGAAAGACTCAGCCACATCTAAACAAATCACCCCACTGTACCCTCCTCCAACCACATCCCTTTACTGTACACACACAGGCTGCATTCGAGACTTAATGATTGGGATTGAGATATCACTCACGCATTCATTCATTAAAGGGATAGTTGTTGGATGCATATTATATTCTGGGTACTGTGTGAGGTGGAAAGAAATAAATGATATCTATTTCCACCAAGCTCCTATCTTATCCAGGCCAATGTGAGATGACTTGTTCTTGGTGAGCTTATAGGATCCTAGAGATTAATAGAAGTATTTTCTGAACTACTCATGTATCATTTAAAAAATGATTTTTAAAAAAATTTAAGTAATCCATGAACATGATTTAAAACATCGAATAATGTGGAAGGGCTTATATTGAAAAGTATCTTTGCTCTCTTGTACCCCTCACTTCTCACAAGTCCCCATCTTTAACCCTTTCTGCTTTTAGCTGTTTTGGTGATAATGCCTATACCTCTAAAAACATGCTCAAGGGCTGCTTGGTTAGATCACTTGGTTATAGAGTGGTGCTGATAACACCAAGGTCCAAGGTTCGATCCCTGTACTGAAAAGCTGCCAAAAAACCAAAAATAAAAACATGCTTATTATGAATTCTTGATCCATCCATTGTAGACACTTTTTATTGATGTCCTGCTGTGGTAGATGGGAATTTAGCTCACTCACCATCCCCAGCTCTCTTCTTGTTTGTAGTATAATTATGCCACTATTTTTAGTTCTTCTAATGGTAACTTTTGTAACTCAAAATAATGTACTTAAACCTCTCTTTCTTGTTCAATCAACTATTGACGTGATCTCTTGACCATCCACTTTGTAAGATGAGTATATTGATATTCCCACCCTTCCTGCCACTTTTTAAAATATCTCCTTTACCTGCTGGCTTTTCTAAGCTACACTTTTGCTTTTACAATGTCAAGGTTGATAATATTTACACTCTGTTCTGTAATATAATTATTCTCAAAAGTCATTTAGAATGATCCATTGTAGAATTTTCTGAGGACTTATGTCAAGCTCAGTAGATTATCATTTCTGAAAAGAGCCCGTTTGAAAATTGGGCATATTCTGGCCTCTCTCCTAAAGACTACAGTTCCTCAAAGCTTATTGGTGATGGTTTTGAGGTCAAACCTAGGTGTCCTTTTATTATCCTGTATTACAATGTGTCTAGAATTTTGACTTAATTGCTTGACAATCTTCACTACACACTCACCCAATCTTAGCCCTTATTTTTCTCCTGATGTTTTTGTCTGGCCTTCCATACTTGAGGCCACCCTTGATGGAGAAGAATGTTGCTGCCTTTTGGTTACCTTTCACCATCTGCTAACTTATGTCCTGTATCAAACAAAGGTATATTTAAAGTTATTTCATTAATTATTTCTAAAGCTTTCTTCTCTGACTAGTAAAGTGTGGTTTCACCTAGCATTAAGAGGAATGAATTAGTTACTTTCAGGACAGATGGCATACTTTTCTTTCCCCATGCTTGTACAGAAAAAAAAAGAACCAGATGTTGGGGAGTTTTCTTAAGCAGTTATGTATTCATGAGCCAGCTAGACCTGGAAAATTAATTCACTCTGCTCTGAATTTGGATGCAGTGTTTTTATATCTTGACTAAACTGTTGGAGTGGTCCATTTCAGCTATGGAAACCTACCTTTGAGATGTTTTGGTAGCAAAGAAACTCAAAGCCAGATTAATTACTAAACTAAAAACAGGGAGCCACAGTATTTAAAAGTAATCTCAACACAAAATAATGTTTTCATGCTGTTTAAAAGACTTACTCCAAGCCTCTTTTTGGAGGTTGGATGGTTAAATACATCCTGACATGTGCAGAGAAAAAATTCCCCCTTGGTGCTTAGATACTCTTTTGTGGAGCTAGAGTCATATCTGGGCTCAGGAAGGATGAAGTCCACGGCTGTTGCCGAGCATAGTTGCTGGCAGGTTTCTGTAACAGTGATGCAGAGGCTGCAGCTGATCACTGGGGGAGATCTAGAATTACAGCCAATGTCTGACTTCAGGGCTCTTGGATTGGAAAGACTCAGCCACATCTAAACAAATCACCCCACTGTACCCTCCTCCAACCACATCCCTTTACTGTACACACACAGGCTGCATTCGAGACTTAATGATTGGGATTGAGATATCACTCACGCATTCATTCATTAAAGGGATAGTTGTTGGATGCATATTATATTCTGGGTACTGTGTGAGGTGGAAAGAAATAAATGATATCTATTTCCACCAAGCTCCTATCTTATCCAGGCCAATGTGAGATGACACTCCTTCTTCTTCTTCTTATTCACTTAGTTCCTCTTACAATATGAATAGAAGGGGAAAAACATTTATAGATCACTTAAAACATTTTACTAGAAGAAAGGGAACAAATTAGCCCACTTGAATCACTAGCTTTGCAGAGGAGAATGAGCAGAAGATATATTTAATCTTTCATCAAAGACTTTATTTGAAATTACTAATATACAGTTTTACTCAGAACAGTGCTAAATGAGTTATTAGAACATTTAAACAAGATCATCATTGTTTTTATTAGCAGCATTATTCCTTACTTCTTTTGTTAGAAAAACACCCTGCAGTGTGTGCAGATCTGTTTAATTGCGATGTTTTTACACTTCCCCTCAAATGTAGTTGTCTTATTTTATAAATATTTCAAGTACATAATTGCTATTTTGCTTTAATGAAAATCACAAATGTGTTTAGATAATCTAAGAGGTTAGAACATATTTGTTTCTGTGTCAGGCTTATAGAAGAGGTAAGTATGTTTTATTGACTTTATTGACTATGATCCTGGGGGAGGGTCTTTCACATCTGTGATCCCTCTTTGTAGTGAAAGGCTGTGACATCAGCCAGACTTGGGCTCCAAGCCCAGTTTTTTTTTACTTCAGATGGGTGACTTTGGCAAGTTCTTTACCTTCTTTGAGCTTCCAGAATATTTTGTAGAATTTATTGAACATAATAATACTGAATTTGCCAGGCTGATAAGAAGATAAATAGGTAATATTAAGCACCTAACAAAGGGCCAGGTAAACACTAAGTAGTCAATAAATGTTAATTTCTCTTCTTGTTGGCTTCTTTTGATTGATAGAAGAGGCTTGCTAAGGAGATTCTTGAGGTTCTGAACCGAGTTGTCAGTAGAGATCCATCTGCTTTTATTTATGACTGGGGTTAAGAACCCCTGATTTAATCTAGGACCATCCTTTCTGTGTGCTGTGCAAAAAAGCATGTCTTTATCCTCATCTTTGTGGTTCAACAATGATCACAATAGCAAATGTGAAGATATCACACTCATCTGGAATGGAGAAAAGTGGAACGGGTGTAAAATCCAGGGCTTGGCTGATGGTGCTATAAGTTTGCAGGAGTGGACTGCTGGGAATACAGGAAAGCACGTGTCTTTGCAAGGATGTGGCCTCGGGTGGTGGTGGCAGCATGGGGCTGTCCAGGAGGCCACAGGGCATGGGTCCTTCTTATTAGGATGGAGGTATCTATGTGCATCTGCAAAGAATCCATCCTGCAGCCAGTGATCACTATTTGCTCCTAGAAATTATCCATGTTCTTGTCATGTAACCCAGCAACCCTGTTCCCACACAATGCTCACTGACACTTTGAAATGAAACTGGTTGCTTTAGTTAATGGCACAGTCAGGTGACTTCCTGTACAGACACATCTTTCTTAAGGCCTCATCCTAGAGAGGATAAGTTGATGTGATCTCATGCAGCTTTCATGTGATACTGTCCTCCTGGGGGCACAGGAGTAACTTTGCCTCAAATGCATGGCCTTGAAAATGTGGGACGTACGGTGCTTTCTCTGCTACTGCTGCACAGAAAATGAGCAGATTTTACTTACCTTGGTTGTTATTTGTCCCATGCTACTTCTCTGGGCCTATTTTCAAACCATTTTAGAGGTGTGATGGAAACTGAGGGAGCAAGGCCAAATTCTGACTATTTATCAGTCATTTCCAAGGTCTGGAGCAACCAAAGGCTGATCTGGAAATTTCTGCTCATTCCATTGTGAGCTTTATAAGATCATCAGCCCTTCCTGGGAGTGGAAACCTTTTCTGTACGTCTCACGGAGCCCAGAGCAGCGTCTTCACTACAAAATAGCTGCTGAATAGGGATCAACATTTTGGATGAACAAAAGTTTCTTTGTGTGAGCTTTATAAGATCATCAGCCCTTCCTGGGAGTGGAAACCTTTTCTGTACGTCTCACAGAGCCCAGAGCAGTGTCTTCACTACAAAATAGCTGCTGAATAGGGATCAACATTTTGGATGAACAAAAGTTTCTTTGGAATAAGCTCTTTTCATATTTGCCACTTTATGTGTGTGGACAGCTATGCTTTCTATTGTCACCATCATCAATATCTTCATTGTAATTGTCACCAACAGGAAACATTTATGAAGCACTATCCAAGGTGTTGTGCAAAGAGAGATTAGAGACAGAATCTACGTAGATTTTTTGAGAGCAGTGATCAAGTCTTAACTGATTTTTTATTCCTAGAGCCTAGCACAGTGTCTGTCACATAGGAGAGATACAGTAAGGTGTTGAATGATGACATTTGAAGGAATGAATGTGTGTGATGAGAACACATTGGTGGAAAAGCTGCAGTGGCTCACGAGCAAACATTTCCATTCCCATTTTTTCTTTCTTTTTATCAAATCACCTCTCCAGCACCACCCACCCTACACCTGAAAAAACTCTGTTTTTCTTTATTTTGAGAAAGGAGCATATATTGTATCTCAGTGCTGTTACTCAGATTTATTCAGGTGAGCCCAGGATGTCGCGCTGCTATAACATTAGGATTTTGTCTGCTTTGGAGTTTACAGAGAGAATTCTTTCTAATACTGGAAATAGATTAATATCCAGCTCCTGTTCTTTCTCTGTGCCCAGAACACCCACTGAAGTCGGGAGGAGCTGGGAGCATGTGGGAACAGTGAAACAGGGGCCTTTGTCTGTTAATTTTAGTTTCATTCTGTCATTTCACTCTGAAGGTGATTCTGAAAAATAAATGCATTTATAAGGCTATTAATAACCATATTTCTCCCCTAATCATTATGATTAAGTCATTGGTACTGCCAGGTGCCCGCAGCTTCCCTCACAAAGCCCTGAACAATTCTGCTTTTCCATTTGACTACAATGAGATGTTCTGACTGACTATGCCAGAGGAGTTGCTGCTGATTTTTTCTTCTTCTGTCAGTCGATTTAAATTCATACTGAAAACAGAGGGTAAAGTTTAAAATAATATTCTAAATCATAAAAGTCATTCTTCAGCTAAGAAACAATAAGTCAGCTTTCCTTTTATTAGACTATTCCCAAAGAAGGTTTTATGGTCAAAATGTTACAGCTGGCTTTTTGCACATTTTCTCTTTTTCCATCCTGAGTGTCTCATGATCTAATCATTTACTGCAGCCTGCGATTCCTGAATACTTTCATTCTCCCCATTGTATTTACTGCAGAAGTGTCTGACATCTCCATGGATTAACTGCCCCCACCCCAATATTCCAGTTCACACCTGGCAGTATCACAGAGGAGATCAGAGCACAGAGAAAGACTGCCCAGCTCTGGGCCCCAGCTCTGCCATTTACTAGCTGTGGGACCTCGGGCAAATTACCAGCCTCACTAAGCCTTGGTTTCTTCATATGAAAATTAGAATCATAATAGTACCTACCTCCTAGGCTGATAAAAATCAAAACCTTCCTGGGACACAAAAAGTGCTCAATAGATGGTAGTTTTATTGCCACGAGAAAGAGAAAAGCAGTCCCCAGTGTCCAGGAGCTGGGCCGACAGAGAGAGGTCTCAGTGCCCTCCTGTTGAAATAAACATTTTCACAGAACATCAGCATCAGACAAGGCCACTCTGTGATCATGAAGGATTAAGAAAAAAAACACGACCACTGTGTAATTATGTTTGAACACAGACAAAATACGGCCATTGTCCAATTCACAAAAATGACCAAACATTCCTTTATTTTTGCTAATATGAGTGACTGCAGATTCTTTACCAATTAGAGCTTTAGTTTGGTTCTATTCTTCCCTCTTTCTAGATAAAACTTATTAAGATACTCAGTTTTAGAAGTATTCCCGTTTCCTCACAGCATCCAATCCAGAGAAATGCCCATTTTCTTAAACCCTCCCTCAAATCATCTAACGGACCCCAAATCCTATAACAAGTTCTTTTTCCTACAACACTTTCTTACTGAGACACCCCCTGGTTCCTCACTGTGTGTTCTCCCTCACTGCAACATGCAAGAAACCCAACTTATTCAACTACAGGTGTACTTCTGCTGGTCTATGGCTGGAGGCCATTGACAATTATTCCTTTTGATAACTACAAGTCACAGGATTTAAAGTCATATACACAGAGCAATGGAAAAGACACTTTGAGTCTTGGACAAGTTATTTAATATCTCTGTTGGTTTTCTCATTTGTTAAAGTTAGGGGATTGAGTTCTTAAATCCTATGGTCTTTTTCAGCACAAGCCTGTCATGTGTATCTGTGTCAGACACTTACCAACATTAAGAGTCCTATGGAACAAAAATAATTAATATGGGAATGTTATCAGATTCCTATCTTTCTAGTCTGCCAAAGAGAATCCTGTAATTACCAACCCAATTTCTCCCCTCCTCCCATCTCTGTATGGAAAGGAGCTGGGTCTTTGTGGGAGGTGGGCCAACATGCTGAGAGTAGAGGTGAGAGGCTGGGAACAAAGAGGAGGCTTTCCGGGGATCACAGAGGGTAGCAGAGGGAGACATTAAAACATCAGAGGGAAGTAGAAGAGAGGAAACAGGGAAAAGAAGAAATTATTGTGTAGGTCATGTACTTGGATCCCCTTTATTGCCTTTTTTTTTTTTTTTTTTTTTTTTTTTTTTT
>NW_007730345.1:159613-163469 GCF_000696425.1 Galeopterus variegatus
GCAACGGGATCGCAACCCTCGGTGCTGCACCCGCACCTTGCTCAGCCAGTGAGCGGGAACTGGTCTGTATGTGGGATCTGAACCCTCGGCGGGAGTGCCGCTGCGCTCCAAGCGGTGCACTGTAGCAGTGCACCACTGGGCCGGCCCCCCTTTATTGCCTTTTATAAAAGCAAATAAATAATAGAATTGATTATTGAGTGATTTGGGTGGTTGAATTGTGCTTCCTGAAAGGAGCATGAATCAAAACTGAACCGTGTGGGCTTCTGAGTTTATCAGGATTTCGGGAATACATTTCTTATATAGTCAGAAAACCAACCGAAGAAGGGGGCCTGTTTCTCCTGGAGGGCTTACCATTTTATGATTAATAAAGAGAAGCAGCAGCTTCTTTCTCAAACATTTCCAGCAGTCCCTAGGATTTAACCATACACAGCTGCTCCTGATCTCCACTCTGAAGGACCCATAGCGTCCAGCCCCTGTGTAGGTGGTCATGAGAATATGCTTAAGTGGAGCTGGGTGGAAAAGAAATTAGTGTCATTAGCTGAAAGATTCATGAGGCCTAGTTAATTAAAGCTTTTAATTTGCATGGGAAACCGAAGAAGCTAATCTTTGTCAGATCCAAGTAGTAGGGTGACCAACCATTTTGATTTGCCCATGACTGTGGTGCTTCCTGGGATGTAGAACTTCCAGTGCTAAAACCAGGACAATACTGGGATCACCTTAGTATTTCTCTTCCTTCACAGCCCCGACTTCCCTCCTTTTATTCTATTACAGACTGAGTGCTTCTTTCTTTGTACTCCAGACCTCTGCCCAACAATGGAGTCCTAGAGCTGGAAAGGATCCTCAGATGTCACGAAGTCATGCACTGCCTCCCAGCAGGTTTCATTCAGATGGTCTGTTCAGATCATCTGCTCTGAATGATGTGCCGGGTAAGAGAGTCCACAGGTGATGAACAGTCTGATGCTTATTCTGTCATTTTATAATTCTTACTATTTGTTACTTGAATTTTTTTTATCTTATGCAATTTTTTTTCTTCCTTTCGTTTTTTTCTTACATGTTGTTATGGGGTTGGAAGAGAGATGTGGCTGCCACCTTTTTTTTGCAGAGGAATTATACTGGTATCCTAGAATTTTGAATTGCAGAGCTCTTAATATTAACAGAAGCCATGGTTTGGCTGGATGGGGGTGGGGTGGGGGGTGGATTACTACTTTGTACTGGGAAATTGAAATAAAAAATTTCAGGAAATATGAAACTATACTGAGAGTTCAGTGTTTAGAGAATTACACCAAGCTTCTGTTAGAACTATAAGTAGATTGGCTTGTCTCATTCTTAAAGAAGAAAGCTGTTGGTATGCCATATCTTGCTGGTTTTGCTTAGATATGGCTGGATTTCGATCTTTGGCTGGTTAATTCTTTATGTCTGATTTTCTCTCATACACTACTCAGATTTATGTATAGGTCTCAATAATTTTAGAGGTTCAGGAGATGGAATTCATTTTATTTTGTAAATATATTGCCCTGTTCTATTGCATCCAGAGTTGACGATCTATATAATCTCTGTTGGCCAAACTCCTATTGGGTCCCAGTCATCTTAGCTTTGGTAAACTATAGAGAACTCTATTTGTGAAATTCTGGATCCAAAACCAGGCTCAGTTTAAGACTTCAAGACACATATGTATATGTAAATATATGTACGTACAGTATATGTATGTGTGTATATATAGAGATAGATATATGTTGTTATTGTTAAATTGTTTTGTCCCAAAGTTATAACCAGTACATGATCACTATAGTAAATTTGTAAAATAGAAAACTAATAGAAAGAAGAAGAAAAATTACTCTAATTTGGGGAGTATTTCCTTCTGATCTTTATTTCTATGTAGTGTTGCTTATTTCACATATTACAATATTGCGTCCTACTTTTTTTCACTTGCAATTCTAATGTAAACATTTTTCCATTAGAACTCTTTTTTAATAACATGCTTGATGGTTGCATAATGTCTCATGGGGTGCTGTAGCATTTCAGGTAAGACATGCTTGGTGGAAGAGACAACAACATATACACAGAGTAAACTTAGATTATGTTGCCAAATTAGTTAGGCAAGAATATAAAACCTTACGGACAGCAAGGTGTCCTCAGAGGGTGGAAGCAAATGTAGCATATCTCAGCATAGCTTATCTTGCTCTGTGCTAATCCTGATGAGGCACATGGCTTCAGCTGACACTCTCCATAGTAGGTATCTGAATCTGGAAATCTCCACAACGCTTTCAACTCCCTTTTGTATCCTTCTTGGAAGAATTTACACCAACAAGCTATGCACTTTTGTTAAACACAATTATCACAACAGTGAATTTTCCTGGAACCAAACTCAGCAAAGAATAAATGACATTCTTGTCTTGGAGGATGTGTTAGATACCAATTTATTGCCAGCTATGAATTCACTCTTCATTGCCTGTTCTGAGAAAATGGATATGGGCCCTTTAAATGTTTTTTCTTTGAAGATGGCACCATGTTAAGCTCTGTCAGTAGAGGGCGGTTGAGAGACACTGCAGGACAAAAGGGTTTTGCTTCCTAGTCTGGACTGCTTTCTAGGCAGGGTCCTGGAGGGCCTGTGGCAGCCAGCAGCACTGGGTGGCCAAGAGCTTACTCTTCCACCTCTTCTTGGGTGATTTTGGGGTGGAATGCCTCTAGTGAGACATCTCCTTATGAACAGCTTTCCTGACACACTAAAGAGTAGATTCCCAGCAAGTTTCGGGTAGCAGGTTCCCAGCAAGTTTGGTCAGCATGACACCACACCAATTTCTCTGCTATTCTTAGAGCCACGGCTGTGCCCTTTTAGGTGAGGTCTGGATGTCAGACCTGGCTTGGGAGAGGCTGGGGTTCCTTCCTGGGGCACTGTGTCTCAACCCCGGGGTAGTGGCTGTTCCTTATTCCCAGATCCTGTGGAGTTATCTTGACTTTGTAGTAGCCAGAATCTCCTATTGTAGTTAGTAGTTATTCATATTAAACTTTACTGTTCAAACCACTATCTGTCTTCTTTCTTCTGATCGGACTCAGGCTGACAAATGGAAGGAGAGCCCAGGTGTCCCTCTCTCTAGCTTTCTGGCATGGTGAAAAGTCCACTTCCCTCTGTTGTCTACTCCCTGACTCCAGGCTTCCTGAGCCCCAGATTCCTCACCTACCAAAGAGTGTGAAAAATAGGACCTGTCTCATAGGGTTCTTGTGAGTTAAAAGAGACAATACATATAAACTATTTGAAACAGTGCCTGGCACATAGTAAGCACTCAGTAAATGTTATCTGTCATTATAGTTTAATCTGGGTGAATGTGACACTGAGTTTGGTTGGAGGACCACAAATAAGAATCCAATGCCTGACAAGAGCATACACCACAGTTTACTTAACCATCCTTGTATGGCAGACAGTTTGGTTGCTTTTAATATTTTACTTCAATAAACAATGCCATGATGGACATCTTTGTGAACAAAACCCATTTACTCAGGGATTTTATTTACGGGGAATGATGGAACTATCCTTAAGGAACTATTTCATTAACGGGAGTAGGTCTGGCCTGACCCAGTAAGGAAAGTGGAATTAGAAAGTATACAATAGGGCCGGCCCGGTGGCGCACTGCTACAGTGCGCTGCTTGGGAGTGCGGCGGCGCTCCCGCCGAGGGTTCGGATCCCACATACAGACCGGCCGCTCACTGGCTGAGCGAGGTGCGGGTGCGACACCGAGGGTTGCGATCCCGTTGCCGGTCCCGGTCCGGTATGGGCGTGACACTGAGGGTTGTGATCCGTTGCCGGTCATGAAAAAAGACAAAAAGGAAAAAAAAAAAAAAAAAAAAAAAAAAAAAAAAA
>NW_007730345.1:164343-189217 GCF_000696425.1 Galeopterus variegatus
ACACCGAGGGTTGCGATCCCGTTGCCGGTCCCGGTCTGGTATGGGCGTGACACTGAGGGTTGTGATCCGTTGCCGGTCACAAAAAAAAAAAAAAAGGAAAAAAAAAAAAAAAAAAGAAAGTATACAAGTATACAATAAATTTTGTGGAGGATCTCAGTGACTCTCAGACTTTGCCAGCTCCTCAAACGTCTTTCTAAATGCTCCTTAGCATGTGAGAAAACTAAGTTTTTCTTTTTGAGGAAATACCAACATCTAATACACAGTAAGTCATCTCATCATAGTTCTTAGAATGTTCTTTGGCTTTAAGTTAGGCACCTTGGAGATGACCATTCTGAATTAGTCAATCAAGTTAATCAATAGTTATTAAGATGTCAAATGACGTAGGAATTAAACAATTTTGGGATAGAATTTCAGGAATGACTTAATAGTTATGTGGCCTTGGGCAAGTTATTTTAACCTCTGTAAGTTAAACAATTATTTTGGCTTAGAACAATTATTTTGGCTCCTTTGAGACTTATTTTCCTCATAAATATAATGGAGATATTAATGGTCATGTTAATTTATTAATTAATTCATTTATTCAATAATTTTCTATTTAGTTTCTGCAAAAGATACTTTTCTAGGTGCTTGGTGTACATTGGTGAAAAAAATTCCTGTCCCAAAAGATCTTACATTCTAGTGGTGGTGGTAGTCATTAGGGGGAGGGGGACAGATAATAAATTATAAACATAATGCTTAAGTAAATTATATAGCATGTCAGAAAATGGTAAATGCAATGGAAAATATAGAGTTGGATAAGGAGCATCAGGTGTACATGGAAGGATTTCACTTTTTAAAAGGGTAGTTAGGGCAGTCCTCATTGGGGTGACATTTGAGAAAAGACTTGAAAGAGGTAAGGCAGTTAGCCATGCAGCTACATGGAGAGGAGTATTCCAGGTAAAGAGGAGAGTACGTGTGAAGGCCCTAGGGTGGGAGCATGGCAGCCATGTTGAGGAATAGCAAGTACAGTGTAGCTGAGGTGGCATGAGTGAGGGGGAGATGGTAGGAGACCAAGTCAGTGAGATATCAAGTCCCGATCATGTTGGATCTTCTAGACCATAGTCAGAGCTTTAAAACTCAGGTTTTACTCTGAGTGAGATGGAGAGTCATGAAGGGTTTTGAGCAGAGAAAAGATAGGATCGGACTTACATTTTTATCAGATACGACCCTTTCTCCTTCCTGTTCCCTTCCCCTTGGAGGATACAACATGGCAGCTGAAAATGTCGGGGCAGTGAGAGGGCTTGGAGAGCCATGCAGAGGCAGGTGCTGAGGCTGGGAAGATACAGGCTGCTGGGTCAGCAGCTGGGGATACTTTGGAGAGTGGGTGGCGTGGAGGTGATAGGTGGAAGAGACTGCCAGCATGGTGCGGAGTTGACTACATTGAAAAAATTAATAAATTGTGCATGTAAATTAATATAATAAGAATAATGGAAGTCAAGTTTTTCACTGCTGGAGAAGGAATTTACAAATATGGATATGGAGAAGGCCAGAAGGAACTCAGATGTATTGAATTGGAATTGGAGGTATCATTATGAACAACTGATCTCTGTCTATCTAAGTATAGATGTATAAGCATGTGTCCATGTATACGTATACATATCTCCTAGCTCTGTCCACTAGGAGGGCTTAGAAGCAATGACACCCTAGCAAAAATGAGTACAATGAGCACACTGACATTGGTTTATAAGCACCATCCCTCACTAACTGAAACCAGGGGAGAAATGGCCAATGGCTGATTCTGGGGTATGGGGTAGGGTTTTGGAAAGTATGAGATGAGACTGGAACATCTTGTGCTATAAAACAAGAAAATGCTCAATGAATGACAGAAATATTTCAAGAGGACACAGGGGCTCCCAATGGTCAAATCAGGGACAATTTCAGCATAAAAAGTAATAATGGATTACAACTCATTGAATAAACAGGAATCCATGAGTCCATAGTGATGGAAATGAATGAATAAATGAAAAGAGAACACTTATCTCTACCATAGAATGCCAACTAATAAATGTAAGAGGAATAAAGGACATAGAGAGTCACCATTTGGCAGTCTTCACAGACATGGTTCCTTTTGGTTAATGTCATCAGTGAAACGTGATGGTAATGAATGCTAAGGCTGATAGGTGAAGTATTCATGAGGAACAGGGTATTCTGACATTATGTTGTAATATCTCCCCATAAAATGTTAATCAATTACAAAGAAAAAAAATGGTGGATAAATGGAGAAACTTGGCCAACATCAACATAGCCAGGTGGCTGAGGTGGGATGGGTTGACATTGTGTAACTACTGATGTGATGCACTGAGAAGGGCATGGCATTGTTTCTGTGGAATTTGTGCCAGGGATGAATAACCTGAGTCTGATCACGAGGAAACATCAGACATTCTGTGTTGGGGGTCATCCTACAGAATGTAACACATCCTACAAAGTGTCAAGTACATGAAAGATAGGGAAAGACTGAGGAACTGTTCCAAATGAAAGGACTCTGAAGAGATATGACAGCTAAATATGATGTGTTCTTGAGAAAATCCTGGACCACAGAGGAAAAAGAGACATTTTGGAGACAATTAGCAAAATTTGAATGGGATCAGATGGTAGTATATCAATGTTGATTTCCTGATTTGAAGAGGTTTATGTTGGATAATCATATAAATAGGAGAGTGTTCTTGTTTTTGGAAAAAAACACATTGGAGAGTACTTCAGGGTGATAAGACTTACTCTCAAAAGGTTCAGATTATATAGTTAAAATTATTTCAAAATACTCCTAATTTTTAAAAGAAGGACATTGGAGGTGAGAGGTGATGATGACTTAGATCAAGGAGGTGACATGGATGTGGTGGGAAAAGGTCAGATTCTGGATATGTTTTGAAGGTAGAACCAGTAGTACTTTCTCGTGAACTGAATATGGGTTCTGAAAGAAAAACAGGATGCAAGAATGACTTCAAGACTTGGCGTAAGCATCTGGAGTGAATGCAGGTGCCACTAGCTGATATGCCAGCTGTGGGTGGGCTAGGCATTTTGGGGAGACCAAGAGTTTTGCTTTGGATGAGCTGAGTTTGAGATACTCATTAGACATCCTAATGAAGATGTCAAGTCAGGTACCAGAATCTGAAGTTTAGCAAGAGATTTGGGCTGGAGATATAAATTTGGGAGTTGTCAGGAAGCAGATGGTATTTGAAGTCTTGAGGGGGTGAGATCACCAAAGAAGGGAATGTTGATAGAATAGAGAGGAGGCCATTCTCAGGACTGTTTGGAAGGTTTTTTTTTCCAGCCTAGTTAAACTCACTGAAAAATTACTGAAAAATATCTAACCATGTAAAAATCCATTGCTGAAATGCCAACATTCTTTGTGCTCAAAGGGATAAAATTGCTATATATAGGTTATCATATTTAATCTCCATCTCAACCTTATTAGGGAAGTAATATCATTTCTATTTTTCATGTGAGGAAACTGAGACTTAGAGGATTTAAATAATTTGTTCAAGGTCTCACAGCTAGCAAATAGTGAGGCTGGGGTTCATAGCTTGTGATCTACCTACATAGCTTTCCATTTTCACGGCAGCACTATCGTGCCTCGAATACTAGACAAGGGCAAAAAGAAGCCTGTCACGGGGAGCTGGATCTCTTTTGACCAGCTAAAACAACAAAATCAAACTGTAGTGGATTGAATTATGTGCCCCCAAAACTCATTGAAAGTGCCTCGAATACTAGACAAGGGCAAAAAGAAGCCTGTCACGGGGAGCTGGATCTCTTTTGACTAGCTAAAACAACAAAATCAAACTGTAGTGGATTGAATTATGTGCCCCCAAAACTCATTGAAACTTGAATTATGTCCCCCAAGTTTCATATATTAGAAACTTAACCCCCACTGTGACTGTTAAGTGGGTGGGAAACCCTATTATGATAATTGAAAGGTGGAGCCTTGAAGAGGTGATTGGATTGTAGGACCGTGCAGTAGTGAATGGATTAAAAATGGTGGTCATGGCATGGTTCCGAGGGCTTTAAAAGAAGAGGGGAGTCTGTTTTTCTCTCTCTCTTGCTCTTTCTGTTCTCTCTGCTTCCACCATCTTGCCATGTGAGACCCCTAGGTCACTGTCACCACCACCATATGGACTTTGGACTTCCCAGCCTCAGAAACTGTAAGCAATAAATTTCATTTTTCTTTATAAATCATCCAGTTTTAAGTGTTTTGTTATAAGCAACAGAAATGGGCTAATACACAAACCAAACCAACATATTCTCTCACACACACACACACACACACACACACACACACACACACACACACACACACACACTTTGTAGTGAAGACTTGGAGGATTTGAGAACATTCCACTCTCCAGACTGGCCGTCCCTCACCTACTGGGGTGCCATCCCTCTGAGGTCATAGACACTTCATTGTGATAAAAGAAGAACTTACAGGGACAGCCATGTTTCCAAGGATGACAGTCCAACAATAGACAGTGGAAAGAGTACCCCATACTCCAAAGATAAACAACAGTCCTAGGTTCTGAACATGACCAATCCTGTGTTTTTAAGAGCTCTGTGTTTCCTGAAATTTCCTTCTCTTGGCTTGCTGTTATTTGCCGAGGGCTTTAAAAGAAGAGGGGAGTCTGTTTTTCTCTCTCTCTTGCTCTTTCTGGTCTCTCTGCTTCCACCATCTTGCCATGTGAGACCCCTAGGTCACTGTCACCACCACCATATGGACTTTGGACTTCCCAGCCTCAGAAACTGTAAGCAATAAATTTCATTTTTCTTCATAAATCATCCAGTTTTAAGTGTTTTGTTATGAGCAACAGAAATGGGCTAATACACAAACCAAACCAACATATTCTCTCTCTCTCTCTCTCTCTCTCTCTCTCTCACACACACACACACACACACACACACACACACACACACACACACACACAATTTGTAGTGAAGACTTGGAGGATTTGAGAACATTCCACTCTCCAGACTGGCCGTCCCTCACCTACTGGGGTGCCATCCCTCTGAGGTCATAGACACTTCATTGTGATAGAAGAAGAACTTACAGGGACAGCCATGTTTCCAAGGATGACAGTCCAACAATAGGCAGTGGAAAGAGTACCCCATACTCCAAAGATAAACAACAGTCCTAGGTTCTGAACATGACCAACCCTGTGTTTTTAAGAGCTCTGTGTTTCCTGAAATTTCCTTCTCTTGGCTTGCTGTTATTTGCCACTTTTACAAGCTACTGAACCACTTCACTGGTGTGAACAGTTTCAAAGCTTACATATTTCTTCTTGTAATCAGTTTAGTCGATCTTGTAACTATAAAGAGTGAGATGGTAAATCCTGAGCTCCCATTCTGAGTCAGAATTTATGACAAGAACAATGTGCTTGTGCCCAAACAGACCCATGCCTGTATGGTAATATGGCACTTGAAATTTATGTACTTCTTTCTATCCAAGGAACAGAAAGTGCTTCTACAAAATGGATTAAGAGCCAACTGTCTACAGCAGGCAGTGAGAACAGTTCAAAATAGGACTGTTGAAGGGATCATTTAGTTTCTGCAAGGCCAGGGTTGACATTAAACAACCATGTTTCCCAATGTTTTACGGAAGCACTTCCAGGAGACCAATGCCATTTCAACCTCTGCTCAATAGTGATGAATTTAACTGCGTCTTTGCCCACCAGCTATGTAACTGAAGACATTCCTTCGTCACTGTGGTTTGGTGCTGGTTGCCATACAGGACTAGCCCCTGGTATTAGCTGAGGAGATTGCCGGCAGAATGCATCCCAGGCATTCATTTCCCATGGGCTAACTCTCCTCCCTAATGAGAGAAAATCTTTATGATTCTCTTTGCTAGCTTTAAATACTCCAATCTTGTAGATAAGCCCATCATAATCTATAACCCCACTATAAGATTATATGGCTTCTATATATTGCACACTTTAAAATGTCTATGCTGTGTTAGGTCCTTATATTAGTTACCTATTGCTATGTAACAAATCACCCAAACCTGAGTGCCTTAAAACAACATTTATAATGTCCCAGTTTCTGTGGGTCAGGAGTCCTGACATGGCTTGACTGGGTCCTCTGCTACTGGGTCTCTCTCAAGGTGTTACCAAGGGCTGTGGTCATCAAGGCTTGTCTAGGGGACAGTTTGCTTTCACTCATGAGGTGATGTGATTTCTTTCTATGAAGACCACATGGGTACATTTACATGTTCCCTGGTTTGCTCCCTGAGGGAGGAAGGAAGAGTTCCAATTGCCAGGGGGTCCTCTGAGACCTCATTTTCAATTCTCTGTACTTGTCTTCTATAAACACAGGGAGGTGGGATTAAGACGGCATTATTGACAATTATTTTTTGTGCATGCATGTGTGCAAGGCACTTAACACAGCAGTGAGAACGTGACACAACTTTCACCTAGGATAGTTCGCTTCTTCCCCAACCATTCTCCCAGCTCTCCCCTCCCTTCCCAAGCTCATGCTAAAAATAGCCTAGAGCTGCTGAGACAGCATCAAACCCTTCACAGATCAGAAACAATATTGCCTGACATGCTAAGTGTCAAGTGCTGAGGGTGAAAATCATCTGGTGACATGGGTGAGGGAGTGTCAGGGGTAGTCTAGACTGGCCAATATCTAGGTCTTTGTGGAACCTGGTCCTCTGTATGTATTTATGTATTTTTGGCAGTCTGTGGGCAAGAGCTAGGACACACTGAGGACAGCTTCCTGATAAGGTTTATTGGCAGAATACAGAGGCAGGACTCTCATGGGAAACTAGCATCCAGGAGGCCAGGGGAAGCTGGAGCTGGGCTCAGCAAGTCTAGGGTCCAGCACAGCTCAGCCATGGGACTTCTTACCCCACCCACTCCATCATAGGGCCTTGGCCTCCATGTTCCCCACAACTGCTGCCACCAACTTGGCCATGCCTTTGACTTTGTGCAATGTTTCATTAGCTCATTTCTTCAGTTTAGTCTTGACTTTGACACTCTTTGTCCCATAGCTTTCCTACGTGGCATATTCTCTCTTATACATCTTTTCAGTTTCTGTTCCCACCAATGACTCAGTGACCATCTTCCCTATATTTTCTGGTCAATTTTCAGAGGGAGAGGAGGAAGGGGAAAATGTGGAAGAGGGAGAATCATTTGCTCAGTTAATAGCATCATCCCTGTCTGGACAGAGCTTTGGAGGCCAGGCCACCTCCCAGGGGATGAGCCAGGCTATGATGGGCTACCCGAGTCCCTTTTGGCAAAGACCTGCCTAGGGCTGCTCCCCAGCCTGGACTGTGGGTATTCTCTGTAGGAGGGCTGTGAATGGGCTAGGCACCAACTTTGACATTTTACTCCTTTCTCCCTACAAAGGAAGAAGCAGCAGTGTTCTCTCAGGCTCTGTGATGCTGAATGACCCATTGTCAGGGTACTGCCACCTTGGAGGGTTGCTCAGATTCTAAGAAGAGGTGAATTCTTAACCTCTTTTCTTCTTTGCAGGAAATCAGTCATGCAGCTCGGAGAACACACTTAAGGTAGGTAATTGACATCCAACCTTCAATGATTTCAGAAACTTGGAGAAAGGAGTATGGACTTTCATTTGAATCATGATGTCATGTAACTTTGTACAGCATAGCTTGGTTTGGGCCAGTCAGTGGGTGGGGAGTGTGGTTGGATTAGATACCAGTCTCCTTGTTAGAATCAAGTGTTCCTTAGTAAGATCTCAAACCAACATTTTAATCCAAAGACTGATTCTCAAGTGCCACCTGTAGGTGCCGTGATGTAAACAGCAATGAGCTCCTCCCTGGTTGCCCAGTGGGTTGGTAGTCCCTGTCTGACACAGCCAAGCCATTTGGAGCAGGGGCAGGGGCACATATGGGATATGAGGCCAGATAGCTGCTGCGGTTTCTTGGCCTTGGCCTTCCCCTAGTCCTTTCACTGTTCCATTGACAGCATGTGGCAAAACAAGGCCTCACGAGGCAGCTTACTGGCTTTTGTCTACTTCCAGTCGAGCCACCAAGAACTTGACTCTTTCTTCTTTAGCCATTTGCCCCGAGAGCCTGAACAGCCCTCCATCTCTTCCACTTGTAGCCAGTGTCAGCCATTAGGGAATGTATTAACTGTTGGCGTGAGAATGAAGCAAGGGACAAGCTATGGTTAGGCTTTCAGAGGTGACAGTCTCTTTAGCACATCTATAGTACTTTCTATATATGGTGAATTTGGTCACTAATTGCACTGTTTTGTGGAATCACATTTATTGTTACCTGAAGATTTTATTGAAAANCCTGTGTTTTTAAGAGCTCTGTGTTTCCTGAAATTTCCTTCTCTTGGCTTGCTGTTATTTGCCACTTTTACAAGCTACTGAACCACTTCACTGGTGTGAACAGTTTCAAAGCTTACATATTTCTTCTTGTAATCAGTTTAGTCGATCTTGTAACTATAAAGAGTGAGATGGTAAATCCTGAGCTCCCATTCTGAGTCAGAATTTATGACAAGAACAATGTGCTTGTGCCCAAACAGACCCATGCCTGTATGGTAATATGGCACTTGAAATTTACGTACTTCTTTCTATCCAAGGAACAGAAAGTGCTTCTACAAAATGGATTAAGAGCCAACTGTCTACAGCAGGCAGTGAGAACAGTTCAAAATAGGACTGTTGAAGGGATCATTTAGTTTCTGCAAGGCCAGGGTTGACATTAAACAACCATGTTTCCCAATGTTTTACGGAAGCACTTCCAGGAGACCAATGCCATTTCAACCTCTGCTCAATAGTGATGAATTTAACTGCGTCTTTGCCCACCAGCTATGTAACTGAAGACATTCCTTCGTCACTGTGGTTTGGTGCTGGTTGCCATACAGGACTAGCCCCTGGTATTAGCTGAGGAGATTGCCGGCAGAATGCATCCCAGGCATTCATTTCCCATGGGCTAACTCTCCTCCCTAATGAGAGAAAATCTTTATGATTCTCTTTGCTAGCTTTAAATACTCCAATCTTGTAGATAAGCCCATCATAATCTATAACCCCACTATAAGATTATATGGCTTCTATATATTGCACACTTTAAAATGTCTATGCTGTGTTAGGTCCTTATATTAGTTACCTATTGCTATGTAACAAATCACCCAAACCTGAGTGCCTTAAAACAACATTTATAATGTCCCAGTTTCTGTGGGTCAGGAGTCCTGACATGGCTTGACTGGGTCCTCTGCTACTGGGTCTCTCTCAAGGTGTTACCAAGGGCTGTGGTCATCAAGGCTTGTCTAGGGGACAGTTTGCTTTCACTCATGAGGTGGTTTGCATGATTAAGTTCCTAGTTGGCTGTTGGACTAAGGCCCCAGTAGCTCTCATGCTGTTGGTCAGAGGTGTCCCTCAGTCCCTTGTCCTGTGAGCATCTCACAGGTGAGAGGATGAGAGAGCACCCGCATGGCAGAAATCACAGTCTTTTGTAACCTGATCACAGATGGGACATCCCATCACCTTTGCCGTATTCTGTTGTAGAAGCATGTCACCCATTCACACTTCAGGACAGGGGATTCCATGGGGCATGAAACCCAGGGGGTGAGGATCACTGGGAGCCATTTGAGAAGGTTGCCTGTCACAGTCCTTCACATACATTGTCTCACTGTATTCTTTTAATAATCCTCCAATGCAGGACTTGTCCTCCCATTTTATAGATGGGGCAAGTTCTCAGACTCTATTACTTGCACCTACTGACACTGAAATCAGCTTTAGTGATTAGCAGTGTTGATTCACTTACATATTTATTCCATGAATATGTGGAAGTACAAAATATTAGGTGTACTACTGTGCTAGGTACTGGTAAGTTTTTATTCTTGGTAAAAACACAGGTGTATACAAGCAGTTATTAAATCAGTATTCCTTGAGAGGAGGACCTGTACATGAAATATATATGTGTCTAATTCATTGTGTTATTCTAGTAGTACTACTGTGCTAGGTACTGGTAAGTTTTTATTCTTGGTAAAAACACAGGTGTATACAAGCATTCTAGCAGTTATTAAATCAGTATTCCTTGAGAGGAGGACCTGTACATGAAATATATATGTGTCTAATTCATTGTGTTATTCTAGTAGTAGATATTCATAGGATACAAGAATTATATTATATCTTACATATTATTGTAAGAATATAATAATTTTTTATATATTATTGTAAGAATATAATAATAATTTATAAATATAATAATTTTCATAAGAGCTATCAGTTAATCTATTTTTATAATTTTCAAATATATAACTGGGTGCAGTCTTCTGGTTTTTGAGTGTCTACGACCCAATCACTTTCATTTCAGAGATGAAGATATACAGATGAAGAGTGATTATGAAATAAACAATGCCCCAGAAGCTGAGATAGAGAATTTCATTCAGTCTTATTTGTAGCCTAACGTCTCTGCACAAACTACATGGGAAAAACTGACATGTAACTTGAGTTAGCTCCACATTAAACATACATTGAGTACCCACCACAGGCATTAACGAGGCTCATCATTGCCTTGCTTGTGGAATCATGTACAAAAATAATTTTGTAAATTGAAAAATGCACATAAATATGAAAGATGAATTTTTAAAATTATTTATGCTGCTTCCTTAACTCAGGGAGTCTACAATGTGCCACGTACGGTGCTAAAGTGCTTCTTACAAAAATAAATAAATAAAAATAAATAAATAAAAATAAATAAATAAATAAATAAATAAAAATAAAGTGCTTCTTACAGTGTTACTCACCTAATCCTCCTCACACTGCTCTGAAAAGCAAGGTCACAGCTAGTTAGAGGTTGCTAGAAGGTCAAAAGGGGTTCAGTTCTGTTTGTTGAGATGGCTCTGGGGTCTGCGAATCCTTGGTGGCCAAGGATGGGGGAATTCTAAGTGAAACCCTCCTCGCTGACATAGTGATGCCCCAGAATTTATTGAAGTGGGGATATGCCCCACCCACCTTACCCCACACAGAAACAGAGCTGTGCAAACATGCGTGTCCTTTTTAGGATGATATCCCTTGTGGGATAACAGAAGATACTCTGAGATTTTGAAAGTCCGTGAGAGAAACTACTGGTGTAGAGTATTTCTTGGCTAACAGAAAGGCAGGAGTTCTTCTCGGGGCTGTCATCTAACAGACTAGATGTAGCCTAGAGATGTGATCATCTCCAGCCTATCTGATTACTCAGAGGCCAAAAGGAAAGACATTCCCAGTTTAATAAAACCCAACAGCGGGGATCTAGAGAATCAATAAATGTGGATTGATGCCCACAGGGCAACTTGGAAGCAAAGTTACTGCAACTGAAAGACTTTTCACTGACAGTTATTTTTGAACAACAATCTAAGATGTGTAAAAGCAGAAATAGAAATGTCTGAAGGCAGAATCCCTGACTTGCTACCATGAAATCATTAGTATGCTATAGTTGATTTGTGGCTTTTTGTGGTATGGTCAAGAGGTCCCCACCATTCAATTCTCCTACCATGTATTATTCTGTTTCTGTTGCTTATAGGAAAATACCTGGAACTGGGTATTTTATAAGAAAACAAAATTTATTGCTTACAGTTTCAGGGGATGGGAAGTCCAAAATTCAGGGAACACTTACGGTGAGGGTCTTCCTTGGTGGTGGCCTCAGTGACACAGGGTATCACATTGCAAGATAATGGAAGCAGAGAAAGAGAGATTCTCATGTGCTCTCCTTTTAAATCCCTCAGAACTACGCCCATGACCACCATTATTAATCCATTCATTAGGGCATGGTCCTAAGAATCTAATCACCTCTTCAAGGCTCCACCTTTCAATCACTGTATTAGGACTTCCCACCCTCAACAGTTACAATGGGGATCAAGTTTCTAATACATAAAACTTGGGGGACATAATTCAACCCACATCATATCACCTGCCTCCCCTGGGTGTGGTAGGGGTAGAAGACCATGCTAAAATATAATATAGAACCAAAACTCTACATAGCAGCCTCTATAGCAACAGAGCCTGTAGGAAGTAGCTACTGTAGTTTCTGTCTTTTACTTTTTTCCTTCAAATATCCGGATTTCTAAATGGTGAGAAAATGCAAACAACAAAAACCTCATTAGAATTTTGGATTAAAGACAGCTATCTGTCTTGTCTCATTTTTGATACGCCAGCTGATAATTAGGTTGTAACAGAGTCTAAAAATAACATACAGTACATTAAGATAATATTCCTTGGCTACATTTCCAAAGTGGTATTCTGGGACTTCTGTGCATTAATCCTGTAACAATAACAGGATTTGTGCTTTTAACTCCCCTGGTGTAGCTTTGAAAATCTAGCCTAAAGCAGCTAATGTTGCTGTTTAAATCATCCTCTCACTATCCGTAGGGAAATGCAGAGATTAAAAAATGACAACCCAGCTGCTCATATGACCTATACCTGGGAGAATAAGAGAAACAACCTATTTCCTCTCAGGAACTGGGCCGATCAATATAAATATTTCAAAAAGACCATCATGAAATAAAGGCCTTGGAATTTGTATCCTACTTCAGAGCACCCTAGATATTTCAATGTGGATGTATCAGGTTTTCCACAGGAGACAGAGACATTGTGACTGCTGAATAACTAGAACTGACCTTGGTTGCACGTGTGTGAGTCTGTGTGTGTGTGTATTGAAGGAAGGCGAAGGAGGTTGTCATTATTAGGTGTGTGTCTGGTAAACATTCTTTTTTTTTTCCTACCTAAACTTGGGCGTATCCCAGAAATTAAGTGCTGCTAATCACGTCAGCTAAAAAAAAATGCTTATCCTAAAATTTGCACACAGCTCTAAATTGAAGCTCTAAATAGCTCTAAATTGAAGTGGCAGGAGTTTTTCAATGATACCATTAAATTGCATTTCATTAATTGAGAAAAAGAGCTTTTGTGTAGCTGTGGTTGTGATGGGCTGGATTTAATCAGTGTAGGTACCACTAACAGGCTGGCACAGCTTTCGGCCTGCAATGCCTTTGAAATTCTAAAATGGAAAAGGAGGCCAACACACTGAGCAATTATTTTGGAACAGATTGCCCGTTAACATTTCATAATATCACCGAAATACATCCTTTCTGGGACAGAGACTTGCTTTGGCTCTGAACAGCCAAGAGGTGGCAGCAGCCATGCGGCTCTGTGATGCTGAATGACCCATTGTCAGGGTACTGCCACCTTGGAGGGTTGCTCAGATTCTAAGAAGAGGTGAATTCTTAACCTCTTTTCTTCTTTGCAGGAAATCAGTCATGCAGCTCGGAGAACACACTTAAGGTAGGTAATTGACATCCAACCTTCAATGATTTCAGAAACTTGGAGAAAGGAGTATGGACCTTCATTTGAATCATGATGTCATGTAACTTTGTACAGCATAGCTTGGTTTGGGCCAGTCAGTGGGTGGGGAGTGTGGTTGGATTAGATACCAGTCTCCTTGTTAGAATCAAGTGTTCCTTAGTAAGATCTCAAACCAACATTTTAATCCAAAGACTGATTCTCAAGTGCCACCTGTAGGTGCCGTGATGTAAACAGCAATGAGCTCCTCCCTGGTTGCCCAGTGGGTTGGTAGTCCCTGTCTGACACAGCCAAGCCATTTGGAGCAGAGGCAGGGGCATATATGGGATATGAGGCCAGATAGCTGCTGCGGTTTCTTGGCCTTGGCCTTCCCCTAGTCCTTTCACTGTTCCATTGACAGCATGTGGCAAAACAAGGCCTCACGAGGCAGCTTACTGGCTTTTGTCTACTTCCAGTCGAGCCACCAAGAACTTGACTCTTTCTTCTTTAGCCATTTGCCTTGAGAGCCTGAACAGCCCTCCATCTCTTCCACTTGTGGCCAGTGTCAGCCATTAGGGAATGTATTAACTGTTGGCGTGAGAATGAAGCAAGGGACAAGCTATGGGTAGGCTTTCAGAGGTGACAGTCTCTTTAGCACATCTATAGTACTTTCTATATATGGTGAATTTGGTCACTAATTGCACTGTTTTGTGGAATCACATTTATTGTTACCTGAAGATTTTATTGAAAAATTTTATTGTATGATGTCTCCTGATGTTAAATTTGAGCTCACTAGATTGTAAGTTCCTTGAAAGAAAGAATAGGCTTAAATACTTGTAAGCATTTCCTGCTGTGTCTAACACAGTGTTATACAAGGAATAGGAGCTCAGTGTATGTTTATTGAGCTGATTTGACCCAGTCTCAAGTTCCTGTTCAGCTCAGGAGGTTTCTTACTAAAGTCCAAGGAGTCTAGATCCTTTCTCATCATCTGTTGGAAACTTGAAGGTATAGATTCATTCTGACAAATGTTCCAACTTCAACCTTCTCTTGCTCACTTCAGGAAGAATAGCACCCTAGACACTGATTTCTCAGGGACTCAGAGTCCCAGGCTACACATGGGATTCAAAATGTCCAGGAGTTTCCAGCCTTTGACTTCTTTTTCTTATCCTCTTGGTTAACCTCCTCTACCAAACTGTTCTCCTCTTCTATTAGGATAGGTGAAGTTATGCCGTGGTAACAATAGCTTCTGATACTTAGTAGGGGTTCTTCTTGACAGGGTGGCTCTGGGACCCAATTAGTGAGAATGAAGCAAGGGACAAGCTATGGGTAGGCTTTCAGAGGTGACAGTCTCTTTAGCACATCTATAGTACTTTCTATATATGGTGAATTTGGTCACTAATTGCACTGTTTTGTGGAATCACATTTATTGTTACCTGAAGATTTTATTGAAAAATTTTATTGTATGATGTCTCCTGATGTTAAATTTGAGCTCACTAGATTGTAAGTTCCTTGAAAGAAAGAATAGGCTTAAATACTTGTAAGCATTTCCTGCTGTGTCTAACACAGTGTTATACAAGGAATAGGAGCTCAGTGTATGTTTATTGAGCTGATTTGACCCAGTCTCAAGTTCCTGTTCAGCTCAGGAGGTTTCTTACTAAAGTCCAAGGAGTCTAGATCCTTTCTCATCATCTGTTGGAAACTTGAAGGTATAGATTCATTCTGACAAATGTTCCAACTTCAACCTTCTCTTGCTCACTTCAGGAAGAATAGCACCCTAGACACTGATTTCTCAGGGACTCAGAGTCCCAGGCTACACATGGGATTCAAAATGTCCAGGAGTTTCCAGCCTTTGACTTCTTTTTACTTATCCTCTTGGTTAACCTCCTCTACCAAACTGTTCTCCTCTTCTATTAGGATAGGTGAAGTTACGCCGTGGTAACAATAGCTTCTGATACTTAGTAGGGGTTCTTCTTGACAGGGTGGCTCTGGGACCCAATTGCCACACAGTCTGTCATCTCAGCATGTGCTGCTGAGATCACTGCAGCAGGGGAAGTGAGCATGGATAATTGTGCACTAACTCTTAACTAACTTCCACCCAGAAGTGATGCACATTACATCTGATATTTTGTTAGCCAAAGTCAGTCACATGGCCACGCTTAACTTCAAGGGCATGGAGAAGTGCGGTCCTTCCATGGCCCTGGAAAGAGAGGAGAATCAGAAATACTGTTGGTCTCCACAGGGCCAATGTCACCTCCTCAGAGAACTTAGAATTTGCTGCCATCCAGTTCATTCTGTAGTGTGGCACGAAACCCTTGAGAATAAGTATGAATAAATACTTTATCTTTTGCGGTTCGCAGAGATTAAAAGACAAAACAAACCTGTAGTAAAGACAGTTTATGTCATTAAAATGGCTTTTCTCTGTTATGCGAATATCAGGGTTTTCTTTTTTCCCAAATCAGTGGTCAGAAGCCACCGGTTGCAGCACATCCTGAATGCCTTCTGTGAGTAGACGGCTGCAGTGTTTACAGTCGCCAGGCCCGCTCCTGCTTCTGATCCTTCCTATACCTCGCAATCACTCAGAGGCTCAGCATCTCAGAGTCCCCCTCCACAGAGCAGAGTCACTTAAGACTCCTGGGCTGGGGGGATCTGATCTTTATTCCCTGCCATGTGACTGATTAGACTCTGTCTGTCACAAAGCAAGACCCTAGGTTCTTCAAACGCAGGCAGGGAGTCATCCTGCCTTACTCAGTCATCCTGTGTTCCTCAGTCACTCAACTCCCCTGCCCTCAAAGATACAATTCTAACCATAAGAACGAGAAGTTTATTTACCATCGTGAGTTTGGTAGCCAGCTCTCTTTAACCCAAGTCAATGAACTATTGCTATGACATGCCAGGTAAGAGCCAACTGTGGTATGACTGAAAGAGCCTTTGCGTTAGAATCTAAAGATTGGTTCAAGTCCCAGCTCTGTCACATTCTAGCTGTGTTACCCTGGGAAACTCACTTGGCCTCCCTGAATATTCATTGGTTTAATTATATAATTAGACTTACCTTCCAAGATGAAGTTTACTGCTGATAAAATGTAAGTTATAATACCTACCCCTCGGGGTTGTGGGGATTTTAATTATTTTCACAAAGATAATTTCTGGGCAAAATATATATGTATAAGTATGTATATCCCATGCTGGAAACTTCTTCCCTCCTTTTTTGCTTGCTAATTAAGAGTCATAAATAAAATGCTGATGAGCTGCAGTCTGCCGTCTGTGCTGTAGCTGGAGGGCTGTTTTGACTTTGCCTGACAAATGGCTAACCAGCCGCTCCCACCATGCCCAACTCAAGTGTTCAGCACTGAGAAATCCAGCTACTGCCAACAGCATCTTACAAACTTGTCACTATTTACTTACTTGGTGACAGTGTTTTTGTTCAGTGATCATCCCTGAGATTTCACCCGTCAGGGTGTGTCTGTTTCCCTCAAAATGCCAAAATGCCATTTAAATATAATCCTTTCCCCAATTACACAAAAATAGTGAAGATCTCTAAATGAGACTTGGTGCCTTTGTATTTCATCTGCATTACAATTCAGATGTTATTTTTACAAAGCAGTAGTTGGACATGCATAGGGCTGACATAAACTTTAGTGCTGCTTCAAAAAGTGACTGGCCAAGACTTTCAGGTAACCTGTCAAGTAGTGTGCTAGAGACAGTTCATACCACCTTGGGAGAGCTGATTGTTATATTTTCAGTATTTGGAAAGGTGGTTGATGTCATGTTGGTGGATTGAAATTGGCCATGGTGGGGAGTGTTTACACCACGGAAACTGGCAAACACTACAAAATCAGGCTTTTTCTCCAGGAGTCAGAGGGCTGGTTGCTAAACATTTACCAGCTCACCACTATACAGTATAACCAAGTCTGTGCACCTGGCTCAAACCCAGATGTGACTGAGGATGGGAGAAGGCATATCCCAAATCAGAAGGATGAATAAAACCATGGTGCTGGATTAGGGGAGAAAAGAACTCACTTTTATCGAGTCCCTGCTGTGTGCTAGGGTCTATGCTAGACTAGATTGGGACTGACATATATCAGGAGGTGTCTAGCAAATTAACAGGTGGGCCTACAAAAATGTGTTCCTATGAAGGGTAGAGGGCTCCTGGGAGCCTGAGTTGGAGCTGGTCATGGAAGGAAGGGATATGGCTGGGTACAGCATGGTGCTTGTCACTCAGGCTCAATCCAGGCCCTTGCAGAGACTTATAGGAAGCAGATGGGGGAAAGCCCTCAGTAAAAACTGAAAAGGCTGCTTCAGGAAAACTCTGTAGTACATGATGGCACTTTTTGGATTTGGTGTCTTGTTTGTTCCAGGACCTCCCCTGCAGCACCTTGGGGACAGCAGAGTCTTGGCTGACCCATGGGAGCATAGTGGGGTGGGCTCACTTGTGAGTCCTTTTTTGAGAGTACTTTGTAGAGGGCCACAGTGTGAACGGAGAGAGGAAATGGCAGTAGAATTTATTTATGGGACCGCATATGCACCTTAGACTGGTAAGGCAGAGTGGAAACTGCCTGCACATATATTTTCTCAATTTATCTTCACAACAACCTTATGAGAAAGGCGTTATTATATCCACTTTATAGATGAAGAGACTAAGGATCAGAGGGTTTGAATCACTTGCATGATATAACAGAAAGTAAATGGCAGAACTGGGACTCAAAGCCAGAGATGGGACTGACTGCAAATCCTCCATGGGGCCTCTGTGACCTCTGGAGCCCTGTGTTTCGGCACATTTGTCTATCCTTGACTTCTTTCTAATTTGAGGGGAAGAAATGTCTCTCTTCTCTCCAAGGCCAACCCTTCCACTCCTGCCCCTGAAGACTGTATCTGCCCAATTCCTGCTCCTGAGTCTTTCTGAAGCACCCCCTTGCTCTGCTGTGCATCTTTATCTTTCTTCCCTCAACCTGTTCATTAATCGTTGCAGCTAAAATGGGCAGCCGTGTGGTGTCTTTCTGTCTTCTCTTTCTTAGTCTGTCTGCTGCGCTGAACACAGTTCAGAGTCTCCTTGATTCTCGAAACTCTCCACTTCCCAGATTCTGTGGCTTGTTTTCTCTTCCCTCTCTGATTACTCCTCTCTCCACTTCTGGTTCTCCCTTTTCTCAACCCTTGAAATACAAGCATTACTCCGAGAGTCTGGTGTTGGCTCTCTCCTCCTTTTTCAGAATGTCATTTTCCTGGTTTTCTATGGCCTCAGCTCTCTCTGCAGACAATACCAAATCAATATATCTACAGGTCTGATTGGGAAAAAAAAAACAACAGAAGTTACTTGTGGGTCCCCAGGGCCCAGAGAAGCTTCTGGCATGTAGTGGGAACTCAATAAAAGAGATTTTAGAACATCGTGAACAGAGTCTGGGCATATGTGTATTGATTTATTTGAAGGTTACCCTCTTCAGGCTCTGAACTCCTTGAAGTCAGGAACTGTGTCTTTTCCCCACTTTTGATTCCCTGATCCAGCATGACACATAGTAGCTGTTGCATAAATGTTTACTGAATGAATGAATGAGTCCAAGCTTGATGACAAGTTGGTGCAAAATTGTGGCAGTCCTTACATAGAAATTTAGACTTTACTCTGTGTGCAGCAGGCTTGGAGCCATCTCAGGCTTTTTCTCATTTGCGTAACTGAATTGGAGCTGAGCTCAGCCTGACTCATCTGGCTGCAGTGAATACCTTGTGCCGTCTTCCTCTCTGCCCTTGCTGTTCCATCTCCAATCAGCTGTCCAATCTTGTTGATTTTACTTCAAAATATGGCCTTATAGCTTGTATCTGTGTTTTTGTTTCTATTCTCACTGCCACCTCCCAAGGTCAGGCCTAATTACCTCTTGTCTGGATGAAAGTTAAGTCACTTCCCACTCCAATTGCTGTTTATCCCTTTTCTGTATGCCACAGACTTTGACCATTCTACTGATGGCTGGCTCTATGTTTAAAAAAAAAAGAAAAAAGAAAACAGCCGAGTTGGGCCTGCAGCTGAGAAGCGAGGATAAAGAGGGTTAAAGTAACACCCCATTATCTGCCTTTAATCCTACAGGCCCTTAAATCTGTTGGCTGCTCTGGGTTTTACCCCTGAGTTGCTTGAGTGGGTTTATCCCCTCATTGCTTCTTATAACAAACAATAGGATCCATCCCCACAATAAAGTTAAGTTGTAGGAGAAAGAAAGTGGACCACTGGAAAGTTTGTGCTTGACTTTGTTGTTAAAGAGAGGCAAAGGAAGTGGAAGAACAATTCTTTAGGAAAGGGAGAACAGAGAAGGGAAAAAGTAAAAGAGGAGATAGGAGAATGCCTTTGAGATGACACTTCTAGATGGAAGAAAGAAAAAAAGAGGAAGAGAAGTCAAGAGCTGAGTTCCTGCCATTTTTCGTAACGAATTATGGGTAAATGGGCCCTTTCTGAAATTTTACTTTTAAAAACTTTGTAAGTCCAGAATTTATCCTACTAAAATAGTGAGCAAGTGGAATTTAGGGAGCCTTTTTGGGGACTCTTAAGCTTATGGAATTGAGATCAGTCTTATGCAAAATGTGGTCTGTCTTCTGCAAGGAAGTATGGAAATCAAGAATTAAGTATTTAGAACTTTATAGCACATTACTACAATGATGTGCTGCAGGTGGGTGGTACTGGCTGGAGAGAACTAATTATGGGTATTTCTTCCCATATTTGCAGCTTCATGGTGGTAGCTTGAAATCAGACATAATGGCAGGTATTTTTATCATGTAAATCAGGACTCCTCCCATCCTCAAGAACCGGGTGCTAAATATTTACCAACACACTATTGCTTGACTGAGACATCCAAGCATCTGACAAAGGAATACTATTGAATCAGATGTTCAACTTCTGTGGCAAAATTACTTGTGAGTGGAGCTGCATATGATGTGTGCAGTAAGAACATATATCTGTAGGCAAAGGAATGGAAGAAACTGGTCCTTCACCTTAGGGAATGTGAAATGCACTGCCTTGGATCACCTTTAGCTTGTTCTGAGATCCCAGCATTCCAACAGAGGACTTCATGATCACCAAATGGAATAGCCTGCTGGTTTAGATACCTGGTGCTCCAGATTTTAAGGCCTCTAAGACAGCTGGGATCAAGGGGAGCATAGGGGAGCAGTAGCAGGTCCAGGTAGGGCAGAGAGGTTGTACGTGAAATAGCTGCTAGAACTGCCATGAAAAATATAACAGACTGGGTGGCATAAGCAACAGGAATTTATTTTTTCACAGTTCTGGAGGCTGGAAGCCCAAGATCAAGGTTTTGGCAGGTTTGGTTTCTCCTAAGGCCGCTCTCCCTGGCTTGCAGGTGGTTGCCTTCGTGATTTGTCCTTGCTCGGTCTTTCTTCTGTGTGCATGTATCCCTGGTGTCTCCTCCTCCTCTTATAAGAACACCAGTCTTATTGGGTTAGGACCCCACCCTTATAACCTAATTTAACCACAGTTACCTCCTTAAAGTCCTGGTCTTCAAATGCAGTCACATTAGGGGTTAGGTCTTCAACATATTAAACGCGAGAGTACATATTTCAGTCTGCATCAGTGTGTCCCTGTGCTGGATTCTCGTCCTCACCCTGCATTCCAATCCTGGACAGTATAGTGAGTCACTCAAGACTGTGGAGCAAAGCAGGCCAGATCCCACTCCCAGGTCTGCCTACTCATTGGCTGTGTGGCTTTGGGCAAGTTAATCTTTCTTATCCTGCATTACTTTATCTGTAAGTTGAATATAATACGAGGACTTCCCTCATAGTACGAGGACTGAGCAACACCACTGGTTTCCCTGGTTCTCCAGCTTGCAGACAGCATATCTCGGGACTTCTCAGCCTCCCACAATCTTGTGAGCCAATTCCCATCATAAATCCTGCCTCATATGTCTGTCTGTCTGTCTATCTATCCTATTGGTTCTATTTCTCTGGAAAACCCTGACTAATATACTCTCTAAAGCTCAGTTTCTTCATCTGTTAAATGGGAGTAATAATAACACCTTATCTCATAGGGTGGTAACGAAGAAGTGAAATATAAATAATACCACTCAAAAACATTAGTGTTTTATCATTAATATTATTGTGACCCACAGAGATTAAGAAAAAAAGAAAAAAAAAGAAACTTTAATGTGGAGATCAGTCTCCACATGTCTGAACCAAGAGTAACCTGGATAAAGAGAAAGACTTGCACACTATACCAAAGAGTCAACCATGCAAAGAGCCAGCCATTTAGTGCCCTGTGCCCAGGGCCCTGGATAAAGAATATTGTCAAGAATCCAGAAGGAACACTTCCCATTTATGAAGAGTTGTTTCTAAACCAGCTTTAGCCTCACGTTGTCATCACCTCCCCAAATCCACTTCCCTTTGAAAAGTAGAAAATATTTTAATGCCTGCAATAACTATATTTTGAGTTTTGTTTCTCCGGAGCCTACCAGGTTGCACAGGAAGTACAACGTTATTAACTGGAGGTAAGCAGGCACAGCCTCTGGCCTGAAATGGACGATCAGATAAAGTTCAATGTTTTCTCAGGGATGTTCAAGAAAAACAACTTTTGTAGAAGAAGAGGAGAGATATGAAGAAGCAACAATGCCAGTAGTATGCCCTTGAAGGCTGGAGAGGGAGCACAGGCGACAGTGCTGCTGTGGGGAGAGCAGGAGGGCCGAGGGCGGGGACCGCGAGACCCTGTGCTTCCCCTGGTGGCGGGCGCAAAGCAGAGGCCTCCGAAAAGACTCGAAGTGGCTCGTCAGCTCTCCTGCACGTTCTCACAAATTAGACACACACCCCAGAAGGTCTGCTGCAATATTAAAGCCCATTCACAGGCGCCGTAAAGTTTTGTGAATTACACGCAGCAGCCGACCCAGACCAGGGGGGAGCTTGTGCTGGCCGAGGGGCGAGGGCCTCCACGTATGAGCAATGTTAATCCCCTCTGAGCAGAGGGTCCAAAATTATGAAGGCTGCTTCCCGAAGAAACTCCTAACGCAACACCTAATGGAAACGTCGGGTGCGGTGACGTATGAGTCGCTGCCCCGCTGTCTGTGGCAGGCGTTTCTCCACCTGCTACCCAAGACCGCAAGTCCTGCGGGGACGGCGGCCGTAGGCTGCGGAGAGCAGCCGCAGTTAGGTGATGAGGGGACGCAGAGTGGGTGAGGACGACCGTCCGTGCAGGAGGTGACCCGGAGAGGTGTCACAGCCCAGGCCAGCTGACTGTGTGCACGGGAGCGCTGCTCTTGAGGGCAGCCTTATGATGAAGAATCAGAGGGGATGGCTGTGGAGAGGAGTATGGTCTGGGCCGTTTCCGCAGTCACTACAGAAATCAAGCTCAGTTTGGCATTTATTGACAAAACTGTTTATTTCGGATCCCTGTAGAAGCCTGCGCCTTTATGACCAGACGTTTCTTGGAATCTCTGTGGCTTCTCCTCCTCCCTTGCTCTTGTCCTGGCATCGTCACGTAGCTTTAAGCAACAGTCTTTCTTAGCCTCCATTTCCTCAGTAGAACCTTCGTTGTGTCCCTGCATTGATCCCCGTTTCTCTTCGCCGGCTCCCTGCTGTGCTCTGTCCGGTTCAGGCCGTCCCTACCTCCCACCTGGACCTCTTCGGTCTCTCTCCTCCCCTCTCTTCCCCCTTGACCTTCCTTCCCAGAGCACAGCGCTAGTAACAGCTAAGACCGTGCAGGAGGTACCTTTTCTGTGCCAAGCCCTGTGGTTGCTGTGTTACATGTTATTTTTAACATTTGTGATAACCATGCAAATGGTGTTATTACCTCCATTGTACAGCTTCGGAAGCCCCCAAAAGGTACATAATGTGCCCAAAGTCATGCCAGCTAATGAGGGGCAAAGCTAGAATTATAACCCGGAGAAGATAAACCCCACAGTTCATGCTCTTCCCTAATCATGCTGTTTGCTCAAAAACCTTTAGTAGCTCCCACTGCCTGATATATCAAGTCCCGGCTCCGTATTTTAGCATTTAGGGCCCAAAATGTAATCTACTAGGTTTTCAGGCTTTCTCCTCCACCCCTGTCACACATTCTACTCTACCCCACCCACAAAAAAACAGAAAAAATCCCTATTTTTATTTACGCCCATGCTTTTTTTCCCCTAAGTGCTTTTATGTGTGCTATTTCTACTGCCCAGAGCACAGACTCTATCTTTCTTCTCTGTGTAAGTAAACATTGCCCAAGAAAACATTGAACAGAGTTGGGCTAGAGATCCATTTATTTTCTGGTTCACAAAAGGTATATTGGATCTTTATTAAATAGTCTAAAATGTCCTTTCAATGTTTTTCTTTAATATCTTTTTAAAAGACATTTAAAGTGAATCAGACAGCAATTATATAATTAATTGCTGCAGCTGGATTCTGCTGCCCTCAGCCTCTGTGGATGCTATCTGACCAGTTAACCCCCATCCTGAGCTCTGTGTGATTCAGGAAGGCAATGACGGAAAACGCTTGGCCTATCACATGACTGATCCTTGCTGTCATGAGCCATCGTTTTCTAACTGCAAGCTTTCATTTTCAAAGCCCTGGCATGATTTCAAGAGCTGTAAACCCTCATGTGAGTAAGTGAGCAGTAAGAACTGGCAGTTTTTCAATCTCAAGTCTCTTCAGCTTTAAACCCAATTTTAGTTGTGATTTTTTTTTTCTCCTTAAATCGGACACGCTTTTTGAAAACTTTTTTGATAAATAAAATAGGGTGGAGGTGAATTTTACTGAAACAGATGTCAATTGGTCCAGTTAGGCCTGACCCTGGAAAAAAAGCAATATCAGCCCCAACATTAATTCCATAGTCAGAGTAGGAGGTGAAAGAAGAGTGGATGAGTATATAGGGTTTCCAGCCTCCTCAGTACAACCATGGACTCAGAGTTAGGGGCACTGAAAATGTACCTAAAGGCTGTGAATCCATTGGTGGAGATGACCCACAACGCCAGTTTGGAAATGTGTTACTCTTGATGTCTTGGGGAAGGAAGGTCAGGGAACATCTACTTCAAGGCTTAACTCTGACAGACAGCTTTGTGGAACATCAGGGAAGGATATCTCATTGGAAAGATTTCTAGTTGAAACACTTAAGTAATTAGGGTTCAATTTAATGCAGAACTGTTTTCAGTGCATTATTATCTGGATAGCGTGATTAATATTATTTACACGAATGTTTATGGGTAATCTGAAAACAAAAATGTGAATATAATATGAAGAACTTTGTCAAAGATTTATTTCTGCCTGATAATTTTATTTTGAAATTTGTATATCAAATGTTTCATTCCTCCCTTTTCATTTTATTTTTTAGGTTTTAAAAAAAATTAGCAAGAGGAAGAAAGAGGAGGGGGAGAAACTGCATGCAGCACCGGAATGTTACCATCAGCAATATCATGAAAGGACGTTGTAATGTCATACTTAGGTTTTGGTGGCATTCCATTTTTTTTGTTGTTGTTGTTTTTTCCTTCATCTTCATCTGTAGCAAATAATTATTGACCATCCGGTGTCCTTATGGCACCTTCTTAGGAAATTGGATATAAAGAATGTTATAAGAAAAAAAGCATATTATTAGTGTATGGAGCTCATTTAGAAGATAGTTGCAGAAATAATAGTAGCTTACATTTACGGAACACTCACTATATGCCAAGCACTGTTTTGAGTGTTT